>NC_052314.1:65067121-65154072 GCF_016432855.1 Salvelinus namaycush
GTCACTGTGAATAGGGGGTATGTGTAACCACATGGTAGAGTCACTGTGAATAGGGGATATGTGTAACCACATGGTAGAGTCACTGTGAATAGGGGATATGTGTAACCACATGGTAGAGTCACTGTGAATAGGGGATATGTGTAACCATATGGTAGAGTCACTGTGAATAGGGTGTATGTGTAACCACATGGTAGAGTCACTGTGAATAGGGGGTATGTGTAACCACATGGTAGAGTCACTGTGAATAGGGGATATGTGTAACCATATGGTAGAGTCACTGTGAATAGGGTGTATGTGTAACCACATGGTAGAGTCACTGTGAATAGGGGGTATGTGTAACCACATGGTAGAGTCACTGTGAATAGGGGGTATGTGTAACCACATGGTAGAGTCACTGTGAATAGGGGGTATGTGTAACCACATGGTAGAGTCACTGTGAAAAGGGGATATGTGTAACCACATGGTAGAGTCACTGTGAATAGGGGATATGTGTAACCACATGGTAGAGTCACTGTGAATAGTGGATATGTGTAACCACATGGTAGAGTCACTGTGAATAGGGGATATGTGTAACCACATGGTTGAGTCACTGTGAATAGGGGGTATGTGTAACCACATGGTAGAGTCGCTGTGAAATGGGGATATGTGTAACCACATGGTAGAGTCACTGTGAATAGGGGATATGTGTAACCACATGGTAGAGTTACTGTGAATAGGGGGTATGTGTAACCACATGGTAGAGTCACTGTGAATAGGGGATATGTGTAACCACATGGTAGAGTCACTGTGAATAGGGGATATGTGTAACCACATGGTAGAGTCAATGTGAATAGGGGATATGTGTAACCATATGGTAGAGTCACTGTGAATAGGGTGTATGTGTAACCACATGGTAGAGTCACTGTGAATAGGGGGTATGTGTAACCACATGGTAGAGTCACTGTGAATAGGGGGTATGTGTAACCACATGGTAGAGTCACTGTGAATAGGGGGTATGTGTAACCACATGGTAGAGTCACTGTGAATAGGGGATATGTGTAACCACATGGTAGAGTCACTGTGAATAGGGGGTATGTGTAACCACATGGTAGAGTCGCTGTGAATAGGGGGTATGTGTAACCACATGGTAGAGTCACTGTGAATAGGGGATATGTGTAACCACATGGTAGAGTCACTGTGAATAGGGGATATGTGTAACCACATGGTAGAGGAAATGTGAATAGGGGGTATGTGTAACCACATGGTAGAGTCACTGTGAATAGGGGATATGTGTAACCATATGGTAGAGTCACTGTGATTAGGGGATATGTGTAACCACATGGTAGAGTCACTGTGAATAGGGGGTATGTGTAACCACATGGTAGAGTCACTGTGAATGGGGGGTATGTGTAACCACATGGTAGAGTCACTGTGAATAGGGGATATGTGTAACCACATGGTAGAGTCACTGTGAATAGGGGATATGTGTAACCACATGGTAGAGTCACTGTGAATAGGGGATATGTGTAACCACATGGTAGAGTCACTGTGAATAGGGGGTATGTGTAACCACATGGTAGAGTCACTGTGAATAGGGGGTATGTGTAACCACATGGTAGAGTCACTGTGAATAGGGGGTATGTGTAACCACATGGTAGAGTCACTGTGATTAGGGGATATGTGTAACCACATGGTAGAGTCACTGTGAATAGGGGATATGTGTAACCACATGGTAGAGTCACTGTGAATAGGGGATATAAGTAACCATATGGTAGAGTCACTGTGAATAGGGTGTATGTGTAACCACATGGTAGAGTCACTGTGAATAGGGGGTATGTGTAACCACATGGTAGAGTCACTGTGAATAGGGGATATGTGTAACCATATGGTAGAGTCACTGTGAATAGGGTGTATGTGTAACCACATGGTAGAGTCACTGTGAATAGGGGGTATGTGTAACCACATGGTAGAGTCACTGTGAATAGGGGGTATGTGTAACCACATGGTTGAGTCACTGTGAATAGGGGGTATGTGTAACCACATGGTAGAGTCGCTGTGAAATGGGGATATGTGTAACCACATGGTAGAGTCACTGTGAATAGGGGATATGTGTAACCACATGGTAGAGTTACTGTGAATAGGGGATATGTGTAACCACATGGTAGAGTCACTGTGAATAGGGGTATGTGTAACCACATGGTAGAGTCACTGTGAATAGGGGATATGTGTAACCACATGGTAGAGTCACTGTGAATAGGGGATATGTGTAACCACATGGTAGAGTCACTGTGAATAGGGGATATGTGTAACCAAATGGTAGAGTTACTGTGAATAGGGTGTATGTGTAACCACATGGTAGAGGCACTGTGAATAGGGGGTATGTGTAACCACATGGTAGAGTCACTGTGAATAGGGGATATGTGTAACCATATGGTAGAGTCACTGTGAATAGGGTGTATGTGTAACCACATGGTCGAGTCACTGTGAATAGGGGGTATGTGTAACCACATGGTAGAGTCACTGTGAATAGGGGGTATGTGTAACCACATGGTAGAGTCACTGTGAATAGGGGATATGTGTAACCACATGGTAGAGTCACTGTGAATAGGGGATATGTGTAACCACATGGTAGAGTCACTGTGAATAGGGGATATGTGTAACCACATGGTAGAGTCACTGTGAATAGGGGATATGTGTAACCACATGGTAGAGTCACTGTGAATAGGGGGTATGTGTAACCACATGGTAGAGTCACTGTGAATAGGGGGTATGTGTAACCACATGGTAGAGTCACTGTGAATAGGGGATATGTGTAACCACATGGTAGAGTCACTGTGAATAGGGGATATGTGTAACCACATGGTAGAGTCACTGTGAATAGGGGATATGTGTAACCATATGGTAGAGTCACTGTGAATAGGGTGTATGTGTAACCACATGGTAGAGTCACTGTGAATAGGGGGTATGTGTAACCACATGGTAGAGTCACTGTGAATAGGGGATATGTGTAACCATATGGTAGAGTCACTGTGAATAGGGTGTATGTGTAACCACATGGTAGAGTCACTGTGAATAGGGGGTATGTGTAACCACATGGTAGAGTCACTGTGAATAGGGGGTATGTGTAACCACATGGTAGAGTCACTGTGAATAGGGGGTATGTGTAACCACATGGTAGAGTCACTGTGAAAAGGGGATATGTGTAACCACATGGTAGAGTCACTGTGAATAGGGGATATGTGTAACCACATGGTAGAGTCACTGTGAATAGGGGATATGTGTAACCACATGGTAGAGTCACTGTGAATAGGGGATATGTGTAACCACATGGTTGAGTCACTGTGAATAGGGGGTATGTGTAACCACATGGTAGAGTCGCTGTGAAATGGGGATATGTGTAACCACATGGTAGAGTCACTGTGAATAGGGGATATGTGTAACCATATGGTATAGTCACTGTGAATAGGGGATATGTGTAACCACATGGTAGAGTCAATGTGAATAGGGGATATGTGTAACCATATGGTAGAGTCACTGTGAATAGGGTGTATGTGTAACCACATGGTAGAGTCACTGTGAATAGGGGGTATGTGTAACCACATGGTAGAGTCACTGTGAATAGGGGGTATGTGTAACCACATGGTAGAGTCACTGTGAATAGGGGGTATGTGTAACCACATGGTAGAGTCACTGTGAATAGGGGATATGTGTAACCACATGGTAGAGTCACTGTGAATAGGGGGTATGTGTAACCACATGGTAGAGTCGCTGTGAATAGGGGATATGTGTAACCACATGGTAGAGTCACTGTGAATAGGGGATATGTGTAACCACATGGTAGAGTTACTGTGAATAGGGGATATGTGTAACCACATGGTAGAGTCACTGTGAATAGGGGATATGTGTAACCACATGGTAGAGTCACTGTGAATAGAGGGTATGTGTAACCACATGGTAGAGTCACTGTGAATAGGGGATATGTGTAACCACATGGTAGAGTCACTGTGAATAGGGGATATGTGTAACCACATGGTAGAGTCACTGTGAATAGGGGATATGTGTAACCACATGGTAGAGTCACTGTGAATAGGGGATATGTGTAACCACATGGTAGAGTCACTGTGAATAGGGGATATGTGTAACCACATGGTAGAGTCACTGTGAATAGGGGATACGTGTAACCACATGGTAGAGTCACTGTGAATAGGGGATATGTGTAACCACATGGTAGAGTCACTGTGAATGGGGGTATGTGTAACCACATGGTAGAGTCACTGTGAATAGGGGATATGTGTAACCACATGGTAGAGTCACTGTGAATAGAGGGTATGTGTAACCATATGGTAGAGTCACTGTGAATGGGGGATATGTGTAACCACATGGTAGAGTCACTGTGAATGGGGGTATGTGTAACCACATGGTAGAGTCACTGTGAATGGGGGTATGTGTAACCACATGGTAGAGTCACTGGGAATAGGGGATATGTGTAACCACATGGTAGAGTCACTGTTAATAGGGGGTATGTGTAACCACATGGTAGAGTCACTGTGAATAGAGGGTATGTGTAACCATATGGTAGAGTCACTGTGAATAGGGGATATGTGTAACCACATGGTAGAGTCACTGTGAATGGGGGTATGTGTAACCACATGGTAGAGTCACTGGGAATAGGGGATATGTGTAACCACATGGTAGAGTCACTGTGATTAGGGGGTATGTGTAACCACATGGTAGAGTCACTGTGAATAGGGGATATGTGTAACCATATGGTAGAGTCACTGTGATTAGGGGGTATGTGTAACCACATGGTAGAGTCACTGTGAATAGGGGGTATATGTAACCATATGGTAGAGTCACTGTGAATAGAGGGTATGTGTAACCACATGGTAGAGTCACTGTGAATATGGGATATGTGTAACCACATGGTAGAATCACTGTGAATAGGGGATATGTGTAACCATATGGTAGAGTCACTGTGAATAGGGGATATGTGTAACCACATGGTAGAGTCACTGTGAATAGGGGATATGTGTAACCACATGGTAGAGTCACTGTGAATAGGGGATATGTGTAACCACATGGTAGAGTCACTGTGAATAGGGGATATGTGTAACCATATGGTAGAGTCACTGTGAATAGGGGATATGTGTAACCACATGGTAGAGTCACTGTGATTAGAGGGTATGTGTAACCACATGGTAGAGTCACTGTGAATAGGGGATATGTGTAACCACATGGTAGAGTCACTGTGAATAGAGGGTATGTGTAACCACATGGTAGAGTCACTGTGATTAGAGGGTATGTGTAACCACATGGTAGAGTCACTTTGAATAGAGAGTATGTGTAACCACATGGTAGAGTCACTGTGAATAGGGGATATGTGTAACCACATGGTAGAGTCACTGTGAATAGGGGATATGTGTAACCACATGGTAGAGTCACTGTGATTAGAGGGTATGTGTAACCACATGGTAGAGTCACTGTGAATAGAGGGTATGTGTAACCACATGGTAGAGTCACTGTGAATAGGGGATATGTGTAACCACATGGTAGAGTCACTGTGATTAGAGGGTATGTGTAACCACATGGTAGAGTCACTGTGAATAGGGGATATGTGTAACCACATGGTAGAGTCACTGTGATTAGGGGGTATGTGTAACCACATGGTAGAGTGTCTTCTTTGGACCTCACAGGGAGCTGTCATACCGTCTATGTCACAATAATAATAATAATAATAACAAGTGATTGGGCACTTTGGGTGGTTTGTAATCATTTGTTTGACACTTGGGGTGGTATATAATAATTAGTTTGGTACTTGGGGTAGTATATAATAATTTTTTGGGCACTTGGGGTGGTATATAATAATTAGTTTGGTACTTGGGGTAGTATATAATAATTGGTTTGGCACTTGGGGTGGTATATAATAATTGGTTTGGCACTTGGGGTGGTATATAATAATTGGTTTGGCACTTGGGGTGGTATATAATAATTAGTTTGGTACTTGGGGTAGTATATAATAATTGGTTTGGCACTTGGGGTGGTTTGTAATCATTAGTTTGGCACTTGGGGTGGTATATATGTAACGGTGTTCCTCCTCCTCTTCATACGAAGAGGAGGAGTAGTGATTCGACCAAGGCGCAGCGTTGTGATATGACATGATATTTATTTAAACAAGACGAAAACAAACTATACTTGAATAACTAACAAAACAATAAACGATGTAGACTGACCTGAACGTAAGAACTTACATGTAACACGAAGAACGCACGAACCGGGAAAACAGACTACACAAAAACCGAACGAACAAACATACCGAAACAGTCCCGTGTGGCGCAACATACACAGACACGGAAGACAACCACCCACAACAAACAGTGTGAAAACACCTACCTTAATATGACTCTCAATCAGAGGAAATGAAAACCACCTGCCTCTAATTGAGAGCCATATTAGGTCACCCTTTAAACCAACATAGAAACAGAAAACATAGACTGCCCACCCAAACTCACATCCTGACCAACTAACACATACAAAAACTAACAGAAAACAGGCCAGGAACGTGACATAACCCCCCCCCCTTAAGGTGCGAACTCCGGGCGCACCAGCACAAAGTTTAGGGGAGGGTCTGGGTGGGCATCTGACCACGGTGGTGGCTCAGGCTCTGGGCGAGGTCCCCACCCCACCATAGTCAATCCCAGCTTACGTTTCCCCCTACGACTGACCACCCTCCTATTCCACCCACTTAATTTTTGGGGTAACATCGAGACAAGGGGCAGCACCGGGACAAGGGACAGCACCGGGATAAAGAGATAGCTCGAAACAAAGAGGTAGGTCAGGATAGAGAGGTAGCTCAGGATAGAGAGGTAGCTCAGGATAGAGGGGCAACTCCGGACTGAAGGGCAGCTCCGGACAGAGAGACAGCTCTGGACTGAGGGGCAGTTCTGGATTACTGGCAGCTCCAGGCTGGCTGACGGCTCTGGACGCTCATGGCTGGCTGACGGCTCTGGACGCTCATGGCTGGCTGACGGCTCTGGACGCTCATGGCTGGCTGACGGCTCTGGACGCTCATGGCTGGCTGACGGCTCTGGACGCTCATGGCTGGCTGACGGCTCTGGACGCTCATGGCTGGCTGACGGCTCGGGCAGATCCTGTCTGGTTGGCGGCTCTGGCAGATCCTGTCTGGTTGGCGGCTCTGGCAGATCCTGTCTGGTTGGCGGCTCTGGCAGATCCTGTCTGGTTGGCGGCTCTGGCAGATCCTGACTGACGAATGGCTCTAGCGGCTCCTGACTGACTAACGGCTCTGACGGCTCGGGACAGACGGGCGGCTCTAATGGCTCGGGACAGACGGATGGCTCAGACGGCGCTGGGGAGACGGATGGCTCAGACGGCGCTGGGGAGACGGATGGCTCAGACGGCGCTGGGGAGACGGATGGCTCAGATGGCGCTGAGGAGACGGATGGCTCAGATGGCGCTGCGGAGACGGATGGCTCAGATGGCGCTGCGGAGACGGATGGCTCTGGCTGATCCTGTCTGGCGGAAGGCTTTGGCTGCTCCTGTCTGGCGGAAGGCTCTAGCGGCTCCTGTCTGGCGGAAGGCTCTAGCGGCTCCTGTCTGGCGGAAGGCTCTAGCGGCTCCTGTCTGGCGGAAGGCTCTGTAGGCTCATGGCAGACGGGCGGCTTTGCAGGCTCATGGCAGACGGGCGGCTTTGAAGGCTCAATACAGACGGGCAGTTCATGCGGCGCTTGGCAGACGGACAGTTCAGGCGCCGTTGGGCAGACGGCAGACTCTGGCCGGCTGAGACGCACTGTAGGCCTGGTGCGTGGTGCCGGAACTGGAGGCACCGGACTGGAGACACGCACTTCAAGCCTAGTGCGGGGAGCAGGGACAGGGCACACTGACCTCTCGAAGCGCACTATAGGCCTGGTGCGTGGTACCAGCACTGGTGGCACCGGGCTGAGTGCACGCACATCAGGACGAGTACGGGGAGAAGGAACAGTGCGTACAGGGCTCTGGAGACGCACAGGAGGCTTAGTGCGTGGTGCCGGAACTGGAGGCACTGGACTGGAGACACGCACCATAGGGAGAGTGCGTGGAGGAGGAACAGGGCTCTGGAAACGCACTGGAAGCCTGGTGCGTGGAGTAGGCACTGGTGGTACTAGGCTGGGGCGGGAAGGTGGCGCCGGAAATACCGGACCGTGTAGGCGTACTGGCTCCCTTGAGCACTGAGCCTGCCCAACCTTACCTGGTTGTATGCTCCCCGTCGCCTGACCAGTGCGGAGAGGTGGAATAACCCGCACCGGGCTATGTAGGCGAACCGGGGACACCATGCGTAAGGCTGGTGCCATGTAAGCCGGCCCAAGGAGACGTACTGGTGGCCAGATATGTAGAGCCGGCTTCATGACATCCGGCTCAACGCTCAATCTAGCCCTACCAGTGCGGGGAGGTGGAATAACCCGCACCGGGCTATGCACACGTACAGGAGACACCGTGCGCTCTACTGCGTAACACGGTGTCTGCCCGTACTCCCGCTCTCCACGGTTAGCCTGAGAAGTGGGCGCAGGTCTCCTACCTGCCCTTGGCCCACTACCTCTTAGCCCCCCCCCCAAGAAATGTTTGGGGTTTCTTCTCGGGCTTCCTCGCTAGCGCGTACCTTCATATCTCCGGTTCCCTTGTCCGGTTGCCTCTGCTCTCCTCAGTGCCTCCAGCTGTTCCCATGGGAGGCGATCCCTTCCAGCCAGGATCTCCTCCCATGTGTAGCAACCCTTGCCGTTTAATACGTCCTCCCATGTCCATTCCTGTTTCGTATTCCACTGCTCGAACTTATGCTGCTTGGTTCTGGATTGGTGGGTGGTTCTGTAACGGTGTTCCTCCTCCTCTTCATACGAAGAGGAGGAGTAGTGATTCGACCAAGGCGCAGCGTTGTGATATGACATGATATTTATTTAAACAAGACGAAAACAAACTATACTTGAATAACTAACAAAACAATAAACGATGTAGACTGACCTGAACGTAAGAACTTACATGTAACACGAAGAACGCACGAACCGGGAAAACAGACTACACAAAAACCGAACGAACAAACATACCGAAACAGTCCCGTGTGGCGCAACATACACAGACACGGAAGACAACCACCCACAACAAACAGTGTGAAAACACCTACCTTAATATGACTCTCAATCAGAGGAAATGAAAACCACCTGCCTCTAATTGAGAGCCATATTAGGTCACCCTTTAAACCAACATAGAAACAGAAAACATAGACTGCCCACCCAAACTCACGTCCTGACCAACTAACACATACAAAAACTAACAGAAAACAGGTCAGGAACGTGATAATATAAACATTTGTTTGGCACTTGGGGTGGTTTGTAATCATTTGTTTGGGACTTGGGGTGGTTTGTAATCATTTGTTTGGGACTTGGGGTGGTATATAATAATTAGTTTGGCACTTGGGGTGGTTTGTAATCATTTATTTGGCACTTGGAGTGGTATATAATAATTAGTTTGGCACTTGGGGTGGTATATAATAATTAGTTTGGCACTTGGGGTTGGTATATAATAATTAGTTTGGTACTTGGGGTGGTTTGTAATCATTTGTTTGGGACCTGGGGTGGTATATAACAATTAGTTTGGCACTGGGGTGGTATATAATAATTGGTTTGGCACTTGGGGTGGTATATAATAATTAGTTTGGCACTTGGTTTGGTGCAAATTCATCGCTCTTCTTCATTTCTTCTGCCAGACTAAATAGACTTTCACCTCGTTGTCACAAGGTAACGTCATGACCAACTTCTCACATTCTATCTGGAATGGGGAGTCAGGTAGCCTAGCAGTTAATGGCATCGGGCCAGTAAACTAAAGGTCGCTGATTCAATGTTCCCTTGAGCAAGACACTTAACCCTAATTGCGCCTGTAAGTCGCTCTGGATACGAGCATCTGCTGAATCAAAAAAAATATATATACTGTATGTAAATGAATGGAATGTTCTGAGAAACGGAGCCCTGGAGATTAGAGCTGTGATGATAAACCGAAAGTTATCATCGCTTATTGCAAGAATTTTGCTGATATCATTAATTACAATAAGTAGCCTATATTCTAATAATTTGTTTGAAATTAAATATGTTTGCTAATATGGGTGCTTGTTAATGGCACAATTGATGGCGACTACAACCATCAAACTACGGAGAGTAGCAGTAGTAGTTTAAAGGATTTATTTATTTATTTTTCCTGTGCTGCACATTCATGTTATAAACTTATCGTTCTGTTTTTCCTCATGGCATCAATTCAGGAAATTTATCAAGATATGGATTTTTATCCAAATCACCCAACTCTACTGGAGATGACACACTTGCGTGTGTGTGTGTGTGTGTGTGCGTGTGTGTGTGCGTGTGTGTGTGTGTGTGTGTGTGTGTGTGTGTGTGTGTGTGTGTGTGTGTGTGTGTGTGTGTGTGTGTGTCAACAACTCACTCTAGACAATTGTCTACTGTAGTGTATACCCTCACCAGCCCAACACTGGAACTCAATATCCCCTTGATTGTCCCCACCATTGACCCCAATGTAATCATGCAGCATGCTTCAACAGGTAACACCATATGTTCACTGCTTGAGGGGAATTGACGTCCAGTGACACATTGAGTTTATCTCATTGACAGACAGCAGCTGTCTTTCCCTCTGTAGTTCATCCTGGCTATAGGAAGCAGTGTTCAGTGTTCTGCTAGCCCTGCACTTCGTCAGGCCATTGTGCTAATGAGCCATGAACCCCCACTTTGACAGGACTGACTCCGTAGGCTATGGAGATATGAATGAAGGACAATAGCAGAATCTACAAGGGTCTCAGAGTACGAGTGCTGATCAAGGATCAGGTCCCCCCCATCTTATTTATTATGATGTAAAAGGCTAAACTGATCTTAGATCAGCCATCCTGCTCTTAGACGCCTTATGAATACGGACCCTGATGTAACTATGACTCCTTAGGCCAGGGGTGTCAAACTCATTCCACAGAGGTCCGAGTGTCTGCGGGTTTTTGTTTCTTCAGTGAAGACCTAGACAACCAGGTGAGGGGAGTTCCTTACTAATCAGTGACCTTAATTCATCAGTCAAGTACAAAGGAGGAGCGAAAACCTGCAGACACTCGGGCCTCTGTGGAATGAGTTAGACACGTGTGCCTCGGGCTATGGAGACATGAATGAAGGATGAGAGCAGAACCTCTACAAGGGTCACTACTCTGGTTAGTCCAGGGCCTTATTCATAGTCTCACTGTAGGAGGGCTTTAGTATGATTTAAAAGGCTAAACTGGTCCTAGATCAGCACTGCTACCCTTAGACGTATTTATGAATACGGACCCTGATGTAAGTATTGGGGTTGAAGCAGGGTCCTGTCACACGCTAAACCAACATCTCAACCATTAGACGGAGAGGAAATATTTGTGGTCGACATTTAAGCTTAAGTCTCAGACGTGGGCTACCTCATGGCGAGAGCGTGATTCCAAACCCCCTCCGCTCTACTGACTACCGTCTCTCTTCTCCTGGTGGTCCTCCATCCTTCAGTCTCACTATGATAGGACATTACTGTATTTCAATAAATAGTTATTGTTTGTGTAACCACACCATGTTTACCATTTCGTTTAAGTATCAATGATCACCCAGTTTTCATTTAGTCGTTAAATGAAGGTGAAAATCACATGGGGAAATGTGATGCATTTGTGGAGCGTTGGGGTCACATGATGGTGGTTCCTGCCCCAGAGAGGCCTCAGAGACTGTAGGAAGCAGGCGATAGGAAGCATGCCAGGGCACATGGATAAATGGATGTGTGTGTGTAGCGGGAGGGGGGGGGGGGGGGGGGGGGGGGGGGGGGGGTGTCAATGTAAATATCACAATCTGTTGTATAAAGCACTGTTTGGAGCAATCTTTCAAGTCATCTCTACTTTTAAGTATCCATGTGAGCAAATTGACTCTTGTGAACCCAGTAACGTCATGGCTGACGGCAGACTCTGCTCTCTATGGCTGAGTGTGTTGTGTTGAACAGAATGCTAACCTGCTGATGTTGTTGTGTTGTGTTGAACAGAACGCTAACCAGCTGATGTTGTTGTGTTGAACAGAATGCTAACCTGCTGATGTTGTTGTGTTGTGTTGAACAGAATGCTAACCAGCTGATGTTGTTGTGTTGTGTTGAACAGAACGCTAACCAGCTGATGTTGTTGTGTTGTGTTGAACAGAATACTAGCCTGCTGATGTCATTGTGTTGTGTTGAACAGAATGCTAACCAGCTGATGTCATTGTGTTGTGTTGAACAGAATACTAGCCTGCTGATGTCATTGTGTTGTGTTGAACAGAATGCTAACCAGCTGATGTCATTGTGTTGTGTTGAACAGAATGCTAACCAGCTGATGTTGTTGTGTTGTGTTAAACAGAATGCTAACCAGCTGATGTTGTTGTGTTGAACAGAACGCTAACCAGCTGATGTCATTGTGTTGTGTTGAACAGAACACTAACCTGCTGATGTTGTTGTGTTGTGTTGAACAGAACGCTAACCAGCTGATGTTGTTGTGTTGTGTTGAACAGAATGCTAACCAGCTGATGTCATTGTGTTGTGTTGAACAGAACGCTAACCAGCTGATGTTGTTGTGTTGTGTTGAACAGAATGCTAACCAGCTGATGTCATTGTGTTGTGTTGAACAGAATGCTAACCAGCTGATGTCATTGTGTTGTGTTGAACAGAATGCTAACCAGCTGATGTTGTTGTGTTGTGTTGAACAGAACGCTAACCAGCTGATGTTGTTGTGTTGAACAGAATGCTAACCAGCTGATGTTGTTGTGTTGTGTTGAACAGAACGCTAACCAGCTGATGTTGTTGTGTTGAACAGAATGCTAACCAGCTGATGTCATTGTGTTGTGTTGAACAGAATGCTAACCAGCTGATGTTGTTGTGTTGAACAGAATGCTAACCAGCTGATGTCATTGTGTTGTGTTGAACAGAACGCTAACCAGCTGATGTTGTTGTGTTGAACAGAATGCTAACCAGCTGATGTCATTGTGTTGTGTTGAACAGAATGCTAACCAGCTGATGTTGTTGTGTTGAACAGAATGCTAACCAGCTGATGTCATTGTGTTGTGTTGAACAGAATGCTAACCAGCTGATGTTGTTGTGTTGAACAGAACGCTAACCAGCTGATGTTGTTGTGTTGAACAGAATGCTAACCAGCTGATGTTGTTGTGTTGTGTTGAACAGAATGCTAACCAGCTGATGTTGTTGTGTTGAACAGAATGCTAACCAGCTGATGTTGTTGTGTTGTGTTGAACAGAACGCTAACCAGCTGATGTTGTTGTGTTGAACAGAATGCTAACCAGCTGATGTCATTGTGTTGTGTTGAACAGAATGCTAACCAGCTGATGTCATTGTGTTGTGTTGAACAGAACGCTAACCAGCTGATGTTGTTGTGTTGAACAGAACGCTAACCAGCTGATGTTGTTGTGTTGTGTTGAACAGAATGCTAACCAGCTGATGTCATTGTGTTGTGTTGAACAGAATGCTAACCAGCTGATGTCATTGTGTTGTGTTGAACAGAATGCTAACCAGCTGATGTTGTTGTGTTGTGTTAAACAGAATGCTAACCAGCTGATGATGTTGTGTTGTGTTGAACAGAATGCTAACCAGCTGATGTTGTTGTGTTGTGTTGAACAGAATGCTAACCAGCTGATGTTGTTGTGTTGTGTTGAACAGAACGCTAACCAGCTGATGTTGTTGTGTTGTGTTGAACAGAATGCTAACCAGCTGATGTTGTTGTGTTGAACAGAATGCTAACCAGCTGATGTTGTTGTGTTGTGTTGAACAGAATGCTAACCAGCTGATGTCATTGTGTTGTGTTGAACAGAATGCTAACCAGCTGATGTCATTGTGTTGTGTTGAACAGAATGCTAACCAGCTGATGTTGTTGTGTTGTGTTAAACAGAATGCTAACCAGCTGATGATGTTGTGTTGTGTTGAACAGAATGCTAACCAGCTGATGTCATTGTGTTGTGTTGAACAAAATGCTAACCAGCTGATGTTGTTGTGTTGAACAGAATGCTAACCAGCTGATGTTGTTGTGTTGTGTTGAACAGAATGCTTACCAGCTGATGTTGTTGTGTTGAACAGAATGCTAACCAGCTGATGTTGTTGTGTTGTGTTGAACAGAATGCTAACCAGCTGATGTTGTTGTGTTGAACAGAACGCTAACCAGCTGATGTTGTTGTGTTGAACAGAATGCTAACCAGCTGATGTTGTTGTGTTGTGTTGAACAGAATGCTAACCAGCTGATGTTGTTGTGTTGAACAGAATGCTAACCAGCTGATGTTGTTGTGTTGTGTTGAACAGAATGCTAACCAGCTGATGTCATTGTCTTGTGTTGAACAGAATGCTTACCAGCTGATGTTGTTGTGTTGAACAGAATGCTAACCAGCTGATGTTGTTGTGTTGTGTTGAACAGAATGCTAACCATCTGATGTTGTTGTGTTGAACAGAATGCTAACCAGCTGATGTCATTGTGTTGTGTTGAACAGAATGCTAACCAGCTGATGTTGTTGGTTGAACAGAATGCTAACCAGCTGATGTATTTGTTGTGTTGAACAGAATGCTAACCAGCTGATGTCATTGTGTTGTGTTGAACAGAATGCTAACCAGCTAATGTTGTTGTGTTGAACAGAACGCTAACCAACTGATGTTGTTGTGTTGAACAGAATGCTAACCAGCTGATGTTGTTGTGTTGTGTTGAAAAGAACGCTAACCAGCTGATGTTGTTGTGTTGAACAGAACGCTAACCAGCTGATGTTGTTGTGTTGTGTTGAACAGAATGCTAACCAGCTGATGTCATTGTGTTGTGTTGAACAGAATGCTAACCAGCTGATGTCATTGTGTTGTGTTGAACAGAATGCTAACCAGCTGATGTTGTTGTGTTGTGTTAACAGAATGCTAACCAGCTGATGATGTTGTGTTGTGTTGAACAGAATGCTAACCAGCTGATGTTGTTGTGTTGTGTGAACAGAATGCTAACCAGCTGATGTTTGTGTTGTGTTGAACAGAATGCTAACCAGCTGATGTTGTTGTTGTGTTGAACAGAATGCTAACCAGCTGATGTTGTTGTTGTGTTGAACAGAATGCTAACCAGCTGATGTTGTTGTGTGTTGAACAGAATGCTAACCAGCTGATGTTGTTGTGTTGAACAGAATGCTAACCAGCTGATGTTGTTGTGTTGAACAGAATGCTAACCAGCTGATGTTGTTGTGTTGTGTTGAACAGAATGCTAACCAGCTGATGTTGTTGTGTTGTGTTGAACAGAATGCTAACCAGCTGATGTTGTTGTGTTGTGTTGAACAGAACGCTAACCAGCTGATGTTGTTGTGTTGTGTTGAACAGAATGCTAACCAGCTGATGTTGTTGTGTTGTGTTGAACAGAATGCTAACCAGCTGATGTTGTGTTGTGTTGAACAGAACGCTAACCAGCTGATGTTGTTGTGTTGTGTTGAACAGAATGCTAACCAGCTGATGTTGATTGTGTTGTGTTGAACAGAATGCTAACCAGCTGATGTTGTTGTGTTGTGTTGAACAGAATGCTAACCAGCTGATTGTTGTTGTGTTGTGTTGAACAGAATGCTAACCAGCTGATGTCATTGTGTTGTGTTGAACAGAATGCTAACCAGCTGATGTCATTGTGTTGTGTTGAACAGAATGCTAACCAGCTGATGTTGTTGTGTTGTGTTAAACAGAATGCTAACCAGCTGATGATGTTGTGTTGTGTTGAACAGAATGCTAACCAGCTGATGTCATTGTTTTTGTTGAACAAAATGCTAACCAGCTGATGTTGTTGTGTTGAACAGAATGCTAACCAGCTGATGTTGTTGTGTTGTGTTGAACAGAATGCTTACCAGCTAGGTGTTGTTGTGTTGAACAGAATGCTACCAGCTGATGTTGTTGTGTTGTGTTGAACAGAATGCTAACCAGCTGATGGTTGTTGTGTTGAACAGAACGCTAACCAGCTGATGTGTTGTGTTGAACAGAATGCTAACCAGCTGATGTTGTTGTGTTGTGTTGAACAGAATGCTAACCAGCTGATGTTGTTGTGTTGAACAGAATGCTAACCAGCTGATGTTGTTGTGTTGTGTTGAACAGAATGCTAACCAGCTGATGTCATTGTCTTGTGTTGAACAGAATGCTTACCAGCTGATGTTGTTGTGTTGAACAGAATGCTAACCAGCTGATGTTGTTGTGTTGTGTTGAACAGAATGCTAACCATCTGATGTTGTTGTGTTGAACAGAATGCTAACCAGCTGATGTCATTGTGTTGTGTTGAACAGAATGCTAACCAGCTGATGTTGTTGTGTTGAACAGAATGCTAACCAGCTGATGTTGTTGTGTTGTGTTGAACAGAATGCTAACCAGCTGATGTTGTTGTGTTGAACAGAACGCTAACCAGCTGATGTTGTTGTGTTGAACAGAATGCTAACCAGCTGATGTGCTTGTGTTCTGTTGAACAGAATGCTAACCAGCTGATGTATTGTGTTGTGTTGAACAGAATGCTAACCAGCTGATGTTGTGTGTGTTGAACAGAACTGCTAACCAACTGATGTTGTTGTGTTGAACAGAATGCTAAGTTGAAAAGAACGCTAACCAGCTGATGTTGATGTGTTGAACAGAACGCTAACCAGCTGATGTTGTTGTGTTGTGTTGAACAGAATGCTAACCAGCTGATGTCATTGTGTTGTGTTGAACAGAATGCTAACCAGCTGATGTCATTGTGTTGTGTTGAACAGAATGCTAACAGCTGATGTTGTTGTGTTGTGTTAAACAGAATGCTAACCAGCTGATGATGTTGTGTTGTGTTGAACAGAATGCTAACCAACTGATGTTGTTGTGTTGTGTTGAACAGAATGCTAACCAGCTGATGTTGTTGTGTTGTGTTGAACAGAATGCTAACCAGCTGATGTTGTTGTGTTGAACAGAACGCTAACCAGCTGATGTCATTGTGTTGTGTTGAACAGAATGCTAACCAGCTGATGTTGTTGTGTTGAACAGAATGCTAACCAGCTGATGATGTTGTGCTGTGTTGAACAGAATGCTTAACCAGCTGATGTTGTTGTGTTGAACAGAATGCTACCAGCTGATGTTGTGTTTGTGTTGAACAGAATGCTAACCAGCTGATGTTGTTGTGTTGAACAGAATGCTAACCAGCTGATGTTGTTGTGTTGTGTTGAACAGAATGCTAACCAGCTGATGTTGTTGTGTTGAACAGAATGCTTACCAGCTGATGTTGTTGTGTTGTGTTGAACAGAATGCTAACCAGCTGATGTCATGTGTTGTGTTGAACAGAATGCTACCAGCTGATGTTGTGTGTTGTGTTGAACAGAATGCTAACCCAGCTGATGTTGTTGTGTTGAACAGAATGCTAACCAGCTGATGTTGTTGTGTTGTGTTGAACAGAATGCTAACCAGCTGATGTTGTTGTGTTGAACAGAATGCTAACCAGCTGATGTTGTTTGTGTTGAACAGAATGCTAACCAGCTGATGTTGTTGTGTTGTGTGAACAGAATGCTAACCAGCTGATGTTGTTGTGTTGAACAGAATGCTAACCAGCTGATGTTGTTGTGTTGTGTTGAACAGAATGCTAACCAGCTGATGTTGTTGTGTTGAACAGAATGCTAACCAGCTGATGTTGTGTGTTGTGTTGAACAGAACGCTAACCAGCTGATGTTGTTGTGTTAAACAGAACGCTAACCAGCTGATGTTGTTGTGTTGAACAGAATGCTAACCAGCTGATGTTGTTGTGTTGAACAGAACGCTAACCAGCTGATGTTGTTGTGTTGAACAGAATGCTAACCAGCTGATGTTGTGTTGTGTTGAACAGAACGCTAACCAGCTGATGTTGTTGTGTTGAACAGAACGCTAACCAGCTGATGTCATTGTGTTGTGTTGAACAGAATGCTAACCAGCTGATGTTGTTGTGTTGTGTTAAACAGAACGCTAACCAGCTGATGTTGTTGTGTTGTGTTGAACAGAACGCTAACCAGCTGATGTTGTTGTGTTGTGTTGAACAGAATGCTAACCAGCTGATGTTGTTGTGTTGTGTTGAACAGAACGCTAACCAGCTGATGTTGTTGTGTTGTGTTGAACAGAACGCTAACCAGCTGATGTTGTTGTGTTGTGTTGAACAGAACGCTAACCAGCTGATGTTGTTGTGTTACAGAAGTCTAACCAGCTGATGTTGTTGTTTGAACAGAATGCTAACCAGCTGATGTTGTTGTGTTGTGTTGAACAGAATGCTAACCAGCTGATGTTGTTGTGTTGTGTTGAACAGAATGCTAACCAGCTGATGTTGTTGTGTTGAACAGAACGCTAACCAGCTGATGTTGTTGTGTTGTGTTGAACAGAATGCTAACCAGCTGATGTTGTTGTGTTGTGTTGAACAGAATGCTAACCAGCTGATGTTGTTGTGTTGTGTTGAACAGAATGCTAACCAGCTGATGTTGTTGTGTTGTGTTGAACAGAATGCTAACCAGCTGATGTTGTTGTGTTGTGTTGAACAGAATGCTAACCAGCTGATGTTGTTGTGTTGTGTTGAACAGAATGCTAACCAGCTGATGTTGTTGTGTTGTGTTGAACAGAACGCTAACCAGCTGATGTTGTTGTGTTGTGTTGAACAGAACGCTAACCAGCTGATGTTGTTGTGTTGTGTTGAACAGAACGCTAACCAGCTGATGTCATTGTGTTGTGTTGAACAGAATGCTAACCAGCTGATGTTGTTGTGTTGTGTTGAACAGAATGCTAACCAGCTGATGTTGTTGTGTTGTGTTGAACAGAATGCTAACCAGCTGATGTTGTTGTGTTGTGTTGAACAGAACGCTAACCAGCTGATGTTGTTGTGTTGTGTTGAACAGAACGCTAACCAGCTGATGTTGTTGTGTTGAACAGAATGCTAACCAGCTGATGTTGTTGTGTTGTGTTGAACAGAATGCTAACCAGCTGATGTCATTGTGTTGTGTTGAACAGAATGCTAACCAGCTGATGTTGTTGTGTTGTGTTGAACAGAACGCTAACCAGCTGATGTTGTTGTGTTGTGTTGAACAGAATGCTAACCAGCTGATGTTGTTGTGTTGTGTTGAACAGAATGCTAACCAGCTGATGTTGTTGTGTTGTGTTGAACAGAATGCTAACCAGCTGATGTGTTGGTTGTGTTGAACAGATGCTAACCAGCTGATGTTGTGTGTTGTGTGAAAAGAATGCTAACCAGCTGATGTTGTTGTGTTGTGTTGAACAGAATGCTAACCAGCTGATGTTGTTGTGTTGTGTTGAACAGAAAGCTAACCAGCTGATGTTGTTGTGTTGTGTTGAACAGAATGCTAACCAGTTGATGTTGTTGTGTTGTGTTGAACAGAATGCTAACCAGCTGATGTCGTTGTGTTGTGTTGAACAGAATGCTAACCAGCTGATGTTGTTGTGTTGTGTTGAACAGAATGCTAACCAGCTGATGTTGTTGTGTTGTGTTGAACAGAAAGCTAACCAGCTGATGTTGTTGTGTTGTGTTGAACAGAACGCTAACCAGCTGATGTTGTTGTGTTGAACAGAATGCTAACCAGCTGATGTTGTTGTGTTGTGTTGAACAGAACGCTAACCAGCTGATGTTGTTGTGTTGTGTTGAACAGAATGCTAACCAGCTGATGCCATTGTGTTGTGTTGAACAGAACGCTAACCAGCTGATGTTGTTGTGTTGAACAGAACGCTAACCAGCTGAGGTCGTTGTGTTGAACAGAAAGCTAACCAGCTGATGTTGTTGTGTTGTGTTGAACAGAATGCTAACCAGCTGATGTTGTTGTGTTGTGTTGAACAGAACGCTAACCAGCTGATGCCATTGTGTTGTGTCGAACACAATGCTAACCAGCTGATGTTGTTGTGTTGTGTTGAACAGAATGCTAACCAGCTGAGGTCGTTGTGTTGTGTTGAACAGAAAGCTAACCAGCTGATGTTGTTGTGTTGTGTTGAACAGAATGCTAACCAGTTGATGTTGTTGTGTTGTGTTGAACAGAATCCTAACCAGCTGATGTTGTTGTGTTGTGTTGAACAGAACGCTAACCAGCTGATGTCATTGTGTTGTGTTGAACAGAATGCTAACCAGTTGATGTTGTTGTGTTGTGTTGAACAGAATGCTAACCAGCTGATGTTGTTTTGTTGTGTTGAACAGAATGCTAACCAGCTGATGTTGTTGTGTTGTGTTGAACAGAATGCTAACCAGCTGATGTTGTTGTGTTGTGTTGAACAGAATGCTAGCCTGCTGATGTCGTTGTGTTGTGTTGAACAGAATGCTAGCCTGCTGATGTCGTTGTGTTGTGTTGAACAGAATGCTAACCAGCTGATGTTGTTGTGTTGTGTTGAACAGAACAGAACGCTAACCAGCTGATGGTGTTATACAACCATTGGGGCTTTGACAATTATTCACATCATCAATAATCAGTCCCTTTTCTAAAAGTCATGTGAAACCATTGCAAAGGGGCCATGTAATGGGTGTATGTAATGTAATCAGCCAAAGATAGCATGGAATAGGACATGTAATGGACTGAGGACGTTCTTGTAGCTTCTTACAGGCTCAGAATGTTTCGTTGGAAAACTCTCTTAGTAGATTCAGCTCTTCCTGGCTGTGGCCTGTGTGTGTGTGTGTGTGTGTGTGTGTGTGTGTGTGTGTGTCTGTGTGTGTGTGTGTGTGTGTGTGTGTGTGTGTGTGTGTGAGTGTGTGTGTGTGTGTGTGTGTGTGTGTGTGTGTGTGTGTGTGTGTGTGTGTGTGTGTGTGTGTGTGTGTGTGTGTGTGTGTGTGTGTGTCTGCCCTTTGTATTGCTCTGAAAGGGAGTAACTGAGGGAGGTACTGGTTCACCTTGTTCTGTGCTGACTGGTCGACCCACACAGATGCCCTGGACCTATTGTGCCCCTGCCACAATCCTACAGTGGCCCAGCAGGGACATTTCTCGCCTCAGGGCCGACAAAGGAAAAAGTCAAAGGGGCGTCACATTGTGACATCACAACATGGAGCTCTTAGAATAACACAACAGCAGGGGCCTGTGTTCCAAATTAGCTTCTGGAACTGTGTTCGCTCACCGTCTTACGTGTTGTTACTTAAAATATGCTGAATATATATATATATATCTATATACATTTTTTTTTAAATGTCTTATATGAAAAGTAATTTAAAATAATTCAGTTGAGAAGTCCTTTTGGATGCAGTTTGTTATACACAACCAGATAGTTCCTCCCACTCAGGCAACATGTAACATTCCCGAGGACACTTCAGAAGAGAAAGAGAAGCAGCTCTAGTAGGTCGGACTGTTTACCCACCAACATTTCAATATCAAGCTGTCTTCATCAGGGTTTCTTTCCCAAGGACATCCATGAGTTCCTTCCTGTTGCAGTCCACTCAACATGTAACCGTCAAAACATTCATCTCCCTCCACCACAGCTCTACCACTAATGACGCCTCTCCTTGTGTCGGTCCGTTAGCCATTATCTCCTTTCTTTTAGTTGGTTTGTGGCCGCTGTTTGGTTGTGGTCGTTGTTTGGTTGTGATTGAAAAGCTAATTGCTGTGGTTGTTAGTCCTTGTCCCCTATAGGGTTTCCAACATGTTTCAACCCTTGTTATATCTCATGTTCCCAGTCCCATAGAACATCTCCCAGAACCTCAAACAAACAATGGATACATCCAAAATGGCACCCCTATGGGGCCTGCTGCAAAGTAGTGCACTATATAGGGAATAGCTGCAAAGTAGTGCACTATATAGGGAATAGCTGCAAAGTAGTGCACTATATAGGGAATAGCTGCAAAGTAGTGCACTATATAGGGAATAGCTGCAAAGTAGTGCACTATATAGGGAATAGCTGCAAAGTAGTGCACTATATAGGGAATAGCTGCAAAGAAGTGCACTATATAGGGAATAGGGTGCTATTTGGGAAGCAAACTCTATTTAACTATCTACTGTCTTCACCTGGAAGTGTTTTGGCCCACAATGCGCTAGCCTAAATGGAACAAGGCTTGGCAAACCTGTCCCCATTGTAAATGTTATTTTGTTTTGGAAGGAAGGTTCTACTTGGTCCTCCATATCTCAGTTGGTAGAGTGTGGTTCTTGCAATGTCAGGATAGTGGGTTCGATTCATGGGACCACCCATACGTAAAATATATGCAAGCATGAATCTAAGTTGCTTTGGATAAAAGCATCTGCGAAATGACATTCATCACGTGGTTGTTTACAGTCTTTCAACTCAAATTAACTACTGAAATGTATTTCTGTGATTTGTGAGCAAGTGACTGTGTTTTTCAGTGTCATGATCAGACCTAGAGACTATAGCTTCTTCTTCTGGGATTTTCTCTTGCATGCTATATACTATGTACAAACCAACATGCTACAGTACCAGAATAATGATACTCAATATACTATGTATAAACCAACATGCTACAGTACCAGAATAATGATACTCAATATACTATGTATAAACCAACATGCTACACTACCAGAATAATGATACTCTATATACTATGTAGAAACCAACATGCTACAGTACCAGAATAATGATACTCTATATACTATGTACAAACCAACATGCTACAGTACCAGAATAATGATACTCTATATACTATGTAGAAACCAACATGCTACAGTACCAGAACAATGATACTCTATATACTATGTACAAACCAACATGCTACAGTACCAGAATAATGATACTCTATATACTATGTAGAAACCAACATGCTACAGTACCAGAATAATGATACTCTATATACTATGTACAAACCAACATGCTACAGTACCAGAATAATGATACTCTATATACTATGTAGAAACCAACAGGCTACAGTACCAGAACAATGATACTCTATATACTATGTAGAAACCAACATGCTACAGTACCAGAATAATGATACTCTATATACTATGTAGAAACCAACATGCTACCGTACCAGAATAATTATACTCTATATACTATGTAGAAACCAACATGCTACAGTACCAGAATAATGATACTCTATATACTACGGCGCCGACCGAGATGGCCGCCTCGCTTCGCGTTCCTTGGAAAATATGCAGCATTTTGTTTTTTTATGTGTTATTCCTTACATTGGTACCCCAGGTAATCTTAGGTTTCATTACATACAGTCGGGAGGAACTACTGAATATAAGAGCAACGTCAACTCACCACCGTTACAACCAGGAATATGACTTTCCCGAAACGGATCCAGTGTTTTGCCTTCCACCCAATACAATGGATCTGATCCCAGCCGGCGACCCTATGCGACGCCGTAAAAGGGGCAAACGTAGCGGTCTCCTGGTCAGGCTTCGGAGACGGGCACATCGCGCTCCACTCCCTAGCATACTACTCGCCAATGTCCAGTCTCTAGACAATAAGGTTGATGAAATCCGAGCAAGGGTAACATTCCAGAGAGACATCAGAGATTGTAACGTTCTCTGCTTCACGGAAACATGGCTAACTCAAGAGACGCTAACGGAGTCGGTGCAGCCAGCTGGTTTCTTCACGCATCGCGCCGACAGAAACATACATCTTTCTGGTAAGAAGAGGGGCGGGGGTGTATGCCTTATGATTAACGGGACGTGGTGTGATCATAACAACATACAGGAACTCAAGTCATTCTGTTCACTTGATCTATAATTCCTCACAATCAAATGTCGACCGCATTATCTACCAAGGGAATTCTCTTCGATTATAATCACAGCCGTATATATTCCCCCCCAAGCAGACACATCGATGGCCCTGAACGAACTTTATCTGACTCTTTGTAAACTGGAAACCACACACCCTGTGGCTGCATTCATCGTAGCTGGGGATTTTAACAAGGCTAATCTGAAAACAAAACTCCCTAAATTCTATCAGCATATCGATTGTGCTACCAGGGCTGGTAAAACCTTGGATCATTGTTATACTAACTTCCGCGACGCATATAAGGCCCTCCCCCGCCCTCCTTTCGGAAAAGCTGACCACGACTCCATTTTGTTGCTGCCAGCCTACAAACAGAAACTAAAACAGCAAGCTCCCGCGCTCAGGTCTGTTCAACGCTGGTCCGACCAATCTGATTCCACGCTTCAAGACTGCTTCGATCACGCGGATTGGAATATGTTCCGCATTGCGTCCAACAACAATATTGACGAATACGCTGATTCGGTGAGCGAGTTCATTAGAAAGTGCATTGACGATGTCGTACCCACAGCAACGACTAAAACATTCCCAAACCAGAAACCGTGGATTGACGGCAGCATTCGCGTGAAACTGAAAGCGCAAACCACTGCTTTTAACCAGGGCAAGGTGACCGGAAACATGACCGAATACAAACAGTGTAGCTATTCTCTCCGCAAGGCAATCAAACAAGCTAAGTCCCAGTATAGAGACAAAATAGAGTCGCAATTCAACAGCTCAGACACAAGAGGTATGTGGCAGGGTCTACAGTCAATCACAGATTACAAAAAGAAAACCAGCCCCGTCGCGGACCAGGATGTCTTGCTCCCAGACAGGCTAAATAACTTTTTTGCTCGCTTTGAGGACAATACAGTGCCACTGACACGGCCCGCTACCAAAACCTGCGGGCTCTCCTTCACTGCAGCCGAGGTGAGTAAAACATTTAAACGTGTTAACCCTCGCAAGGCTGCAGGCCCAGACGGCATTCCCAGCCGCGTCCTCAGAGCATGCGCAGACCAGCTGGCTGGTGTGTTTACGGACATATTCAATCAATCCTTATCCCAGTCTGCTGTTCCCACATGCTTCAAGAGGGCCACCATTGTTCCTGTTCCAAAGAAAGCTAAGGTAACTGAGCTAAACGACTACCGCCCCGTAGCACTCACTTCCGTCATCATGAAGTGCTTTGAGAGACTAGTCAAGGACCATATCACCTCCACCCTACCGGATACCCTAGACCCACTCCAATTTGCTTACCGACCCAATAGGTCCACAGACGACGCAATCGCAACCACAATGCACACTGCCCTAACCCATCTGGACAAGAGGAATACCTATGTGAGAATGCTGTTCATCGACTACAGCTCAGCATTTAACACCATAGTACCCTCCAAACTCGTCATCAAGCTCGAGACCCTGGGTCTCGACCCCGCCCTGTGCAACTGGGTCCTGGACTTCCTGACGGGCCGCCCCCAGGTGGTGAGGGTAGGTAACAACATCTCCACCCCGCTGGTCCTCAACACTGGGGCACCACAAGGGTGCGTTCTGAGCCCTCTCCTGTACTCCCTGTTCACCCACGACTGCGTGGCCATGCACGCCTCCAACTCAATCATCAAGTTTGCGGATGACACTACAGTGGTAGGCTTGATTACCAACAACGACGAGACGGCCTACAGGGAGGAGGTGAGGGCCCTCGGAGTGTGGTGTCAGGAAAATAACCTCACACTCAACGTCAACAAAACAAAGGAGATGATTGTGGACTTCAGGAAACAGCAGAGGGAGCACCCCCCTATCCACATCGACGGGACAGTAGTGGAGAAGGTGGAAAGTTTTAAGTTCCTCGGTGTACACATCACGGACAAACTGAATTGGTCCACCCACACAGACAGCGTTGTGAAGAAGGCGCAGCAGCGCCTCTTCAACCTCAGGAGGCTGAAGAAATTCAGCTTGTCACCAAAAGCACTCACAAACTTCTACAGATGCACAATCGAGAGCATCCTGTCGGGCTGTATCATCGCCTGGTACGGCAACTGCTCCGCCCACAACCGTAAGGCTCTCCAGAGGGTAGTGAGGTCTGCACAACGCATCACCGGGGGCAAACTACCTGCCCTCCAGGACACCTACACCACCCGATGTCACAGGAAGGCCACAAAGATCATCAAGGACAACAACCACCCAAGCCACTGCCTGTTCACCCCGCTATCATCCAGAAGGCGAGGTCAGTACAGGTGCATCAAAGCAGGGACCGAGAGACTGAAAAACAGCTTCTATCTCAAGGCCATCAGACTGTTAAACAGCCACCACTAACATTTAGCGGCCGCTGCCAACATACTGACTCAACTCCAGCCACTTTAATAATGGCAATTGATGGGAATTATGTAAAAATGTACCACTAGCCACTTTAAACAATGCCACTTAATATAATGTTTACATACCCTACATTACTCATCTCATATGTATATGTATATACTGTACTCTATATCATCTACTGCATCTTGCCATCTTTATGTAATACATGTATCACTAGCCACTTTAAACTATGCCACTTTATGTTTACATACCCTACATTACTCATCTCATATGTATATACTGTACTCTATACCATCTACTGCATCTTGCCTATGCCGTTCTGTACCATCACTCATTCATATATCTTTATGTACATATTCTTTATCCCTTTACACTTGTGTGTATAAGGTAGTAGTTGTGGAATTGTTAGTTTAGATTACTTGTTGGTTATTACTGCATTGTCGGAACTAGAAGCACAAGCATTTCGCTACACTCGCATTAACATCTGCTAACCATGTGTATGTGACAAATAAAATTTGATTTGATTTGATTTAGAAACCAACATGCTACAGTACCAGAATAATGATACTGTATATACTATGTACAAACCAACATGCTACAGTACCAGAATAATGATACTCTATATACTATGTACAAACCAACATGCTACAGTACCAGAATAATGATACTGTATATACTATGTACAAACCAACATGCTACAGTACCAGAATAATGATACTCTATATACTATGTAGAAACCAACATGCTACAGTACCAGAATAATGATACTCTATATACTATGTAGAAACCAACATGCTACAGTACCAGAACAATGATACTCTATATACTATGTACAAACCAACATGCTACAGTACCAGAATAATGATACTCTATATACTATGTACAAACCAACATGCTACAGTACCAAAATAATGATACTCTATATACTATGTACAAACCAACATGCTACAGTACCAGAACAATGATACTCTATATACTATGTACAAACCAACATGCTACAGTACCAGAATAATGATACTGTATATACTATGTAGAGACCAACATGCTACAGTACCAGAATAATGATACTGTATATACTATGTACAAACCAACATGCTACAGTACCAGAATGATGATACTCTATATACTATGTAGAAACCAACATGCTACAGTACCAGAACAATGATACTCTATATACTATGTACAAACCAACATGCTACAGTACCAGAATAATGATACTCTATATACTATGTAGAAACCAACATGCTACAGTACCAGAATAATGATACTCTATATACTATGTAGAAACCAACATGCTACAGTACCAGAATGATGATACTCTATATACTATGTACAAACCAACATGCTACAGTACCAGAATAATGATACTCTATATACTATGTACAAACCAACATGCTACAGTACCAGAATAATGATACTCTATATACTATGTAGAAACCAACATGCTACAGTACCAGAATAATGATACTGTATATACTATGTACAAACCAACATGCTACAGTACCAGAATAATGATACTGTATATACTATGTACAAACCAACATGCTACAGTACCAGAATAATGATACTGTATATACTATGTACAAACCAACATGCTACAGTACCAGAATAATGATACTGTCTATATACTATGTAGAAACCAACATGCTACAGTACCAGAATAATGATACTCTATATACTATGTAGAAACCAACATGCTACAGTATCAGAATAATGATACTATATATACTATGTAGAAACCAACATGCTACAGTATCAGAATAATGATACTATATATACTATGTAGAAACCAACATGCTACAGTACCAGAATAATGATACTCTATATACTATGTAGAAACCAACATGCTACAGTACCAGAATAATGATACTCTATATACTATGTAGAAACCAACATGCTACAGTATCAGAATAATGATACTATATATACTATGTAGAAACCAACATGCTACAGTATCAGAATAATGATACTCTATATACTATGTAGCTCTTTTAATGTTTTATGGAGAAACCAACATTGCTACTGTACCAGAATTGTTTTTGTGGAAACCTGTTGCTTGGAACCATTCAAGTAACCCAACCCAAAGTATTTCAGTGTTCAGTAATTATAATATTAAAGTGACATCACCACCCATATTGTTATCCTGTAAAGTTGTAAATACTGAACTGTTTTGTGTTTTATGAACTTTTTGACACTAAATTGTGTTATGTATTCTGAACTATGACGAAGGAAGTTACTTGAACATTAATGTTTGTTCTAGTGAACATAAAAATGTAGGGCTCCTTCTACTTCCTTACTCATTTTTTTTCAAGTGTAAATGGTTGTGTCTTAATGTTTGTTGTATATCAAATCAAATAAAAGTTTATTGGTCGCGTACACAGATTTGCAGATGTTATCGCATGTGCAGCGAAATGCTTGTGTTTCTAGCTCCAACAGTGCAGTAATACCTAGCAATAAAAAACATTTAAAACAATACACACATAATCCAGAACAATTCTATAATAAGTTATATGGGATAACCCATGACTAGAATACAGTATATACATATGAAGTGGGTAAAACAGTATGTAAACATTATTAAAGTGACCCGTGTTCAATGACTGTGTACATAGGGCAGCAGTCTCTAAGGTGCAGGGTAGAGTCCTGGGTGGTAGGCGGCTAGAAAAGTGACTAAGGTTTAGTGCAGGGTACTGGGCGGAGGTCGGCTAGAACAGTGACTAAGGTTTAGTGCAGGGTACTGGGCGGAGGTCGACTAGAACAGTGACTAAGGTTCAGTGCAGGGTACTGGGCGGAGGTCTGCTAGAACAGTGACTAAGGTTCAGTGCAGGGTACTGGGCGGAGGCCGGCTAGAAAAGTGACTAAGGTTTAGTGCAGGGTACTGGGCGGAGGTCGACTAGAACAGTGACTAAGGTTCAGTGCAGGGTACTGGGCGGAGGTCGGCTAGAAAAGTGACTAAGGTTCAGTGCAGGGTACTGGGCGGAGGTCGGCTAGAACAGTGACTAAGTTTCAGTGCAGGGTACTGGGCGGAGGTCGACTAGAACAGTGACTAAGGTTCAGTGCAGGGTACTGGGCAGAGGTCGGCTAGAACAGTGACTAAGGTTCAGTGCAGGGTACTGGGCGGAGGTCGGCTAGAACAGTGACTAAGGTTCAGTGCAGGGTACTGGGCGGAGGTCGACTAGAACAGTGACTAAGGTTCAGTGCAGGGTACTGGGCGGAGGTCGGCTAGAACAGTGACTAAGGTTCAGTGCAGGGTACTGGGCGGAGGTCGGCTAGAACAGTGACTAAGGTTCAGTGCAGGGTACTGGGCGGAGGTCGGCTAGAACAGTGACTAAGGTTCAGTGCAGGGTACTGGGCGGAGGCCGGCTAGAACAGTGGCTAAGGTTCAGTGCAGGGTACTGGGTGAAGGCCGGCTAGTGTTGACTGTTTAACAGTCTGATGGCCTCAGTCTCTTGGTCTTGGTCCCAGCTTTGATGCACCTGTACTGTCTCCGCCTTCTAGATGAAAGTGGGGTGAACAGGTCGTAGCTCTGGTAGCTGAGGTCCTTGATGATCTTCTTGTTACACCGGGTGCTTTAGATGTTCTGCAGTGCAGGCAGTGTGCCCCTGGTGATACACACCACCCTCTGGAGAGCCCTGCATTTGCGAATGGTGCAATTGCTGTACCAGGCGGTGATACAATCCGACAGGATGCTCTCAATGGTGCATCTATAGAAGTTTGTGAGGGTCTTAGGGGCCACGATGAATTTCTTCAGCCTCCTGAGGTTGAAGAGGTGCTGTTGTACCTTCTTCACCACACTGTCTGTATGGGTGGACCATTTCAGGTTGTCAGTGATGTGCACGGACCAGAACTTGAAGCTTTTGACCTTCTCCACTGTTGCCCCGTCAATGTGGATGGGGGTGTGCGCTCTCTGCTGTCTCATGTAGTCCACGATCAGCGCTTTCATTTTGATGACGTTGAGGGAGAGGTTATTTTCCTGGCACCACTCCACCAGGGCTCTCATCTCCTCCCTGTAGGCTGTCTCATCGTTGTTGATAATCAGGCCTACCACTGTTGTGTCGTCAGCAAACTTGATGATTGAGTTGAAGATGTGCGTGGCGACGCAGTCATGGGTGAACAGGCGGTACAGGAGGGGGCTGAGCACGCACCTCTGTGGGGCCCTCGTCTAAGGATAGGATCAGCGTGGCAAAGATGTTGTTGCCTACCTTTACGACTTGGGGTTGTCAGGAAGTCCAGGACCCAGTTGCACAGGGAGGGGTTCAGACCTAGGGCCTTGAGCTTAGTGATGAGCTTGGAGGTAACTATGGTGTTAAAAGCTGAGCTGTAGTTGATGAACAGCGTTCTTACCTATAGGTATTTCAGTGTGCAGTGCAATGGTGATTGCATCGTCTGTGGATCTGTTGGGATGGTATGCAAATTGCAGTTGGTCCAGGGTGTTGGGTAAGGTGGAGGTGATATGATTCTTAACTAGCCTGTCAAAGGACTTAATGATGACAGAAGTGAGTGCTACAGGGTGCTATGTATTTGGCGATTTGTCATGTTAACTCACCATAGCAAGCATTGTTGAGCACAGTTCTCATTCCTCTAGCAGTAACTGGTAGTAGAGCTGTAACCAGTCATAGTTGAGCACAGTGCTCATTCCTCTAGTAGTAACTGGAGGTAGAGCTGTAACCAGTCATGTTGAGCACAGTGCTCATTCCTCTAGCAGTAACTGGAGGTAGAGCTGTAACCAGTCATGCTGAGCACAGTGCTCATTCCTCTAGCAGTAACTGGAGGTAGAGCTGTAACCAGTCATAGTTGAGCACAGTGCTCATTCCTCTAGTAGTAACTGGAGGTAGAGCTGTAACCAGTCATGTTGAGCACAGTGCTCATTCCTCTAGCAGTAACTGGAGGTAGAGCTGTAACCAGTCATGTTGAGCACAGTGCTCATTCCTCTAGCAGTAACTGGAGGTAGAGCTGTAACCAGTCATTGTTGAGCACAGTGCTCATTCCTCTAGTAGTAACTGGAGGTAGAGCTGTAACCAGTCATGTTGAGCACAGTGCTCATTCCTCTAGCAGTAACTGGAGGTAGAGCTGTAACCAGTCATTGTTGAGCACAGTGCTCATTCCTCTAGTAGTAACTGGAGGTAGAGCTGTAACCAGTCATGTTGAGCACAGTGCTCATTCCTCTAGTAGTAACTGGAGGTAGAGCTGTAACCAGTCATAGTTGAGCACAGTGCTCATTCCTCTAGTAGTAACTGGAGGTAGAGCTGTAACCAGTCATTGTTGAGTACAGTGCTCATTCCTCTAGCAGTAACTGGAGGTAGAGCTGTAACCAGTCATTGTTGAGCACAGTGCTCATTCCTCTAGCAGTAACTGGAGGTAGAGCTGTAACCAGTCATAGTTGAGCACAGTGCTCATTCCTCTAGTAGTAACTGGAGGTAGAGCTGTAACCAGTCATTGTTGAGCACAGTGCTCATTCCTCTAGTAGTAACTGGAGGTAGAGCTGTAACCAGTCATTGTTGAACACAGTGCTCATTTCTATAGCAGTCACTGGAGGTAGAGCTGTAACCAGTCATAGTTGAGCACAGTGCTCATTCCTCTAGTAGTAACTGGAGGTAGAGCTGTAACCAGTCATAGTTGAGCACAGTGCTCATTCCTCTAGTAGTAACTGGAGGTAGAGCTGTAACCAGTCATGTTGAACACAGCGCTCATTTCTATAGCAGTCACTGGAGGTAGAGCTGCAATCCTTACAGGATGCTGCATCAGCTTCAGTCACTAAGAGTGGTTCCCATGACCTTGTTGATGATAGGAACGGATTGTCTCATTATTGAACGTCAATTTGACCAACGGTTTTTACATCCGTTCATCACGATTAATTACACATCTTAGCAAAACAAACTGCTTAATACTATTTCAGAAATACACTTTTCTTTCTTCAAACACGCATACAACATTGTGTAAAAGTATCATAGTCTACACATTTTGAATTACCCACAATCCTCTAAAAACAGAGCCACATGGCACTATTAAGTATTCATAACTTGCAAAAATGTAATAATTCTACATCAGCACAACATAGATAAATCAAGTGTAGTTGGCTCAAATATCAATGTGTCTGACTACTACTTTATTATTTGAATTAAAGTTGTAAAACATAATAGAATCAAGAACAAGTTATTTTATACATGTCAGATTGACTTTATAATATAAAATAATCATAACTTGTAAAAACTAAATCACTTTAGATTGGCAGAAAATACATCAATGAAGTTAGATTCACTCAATAGCATAACATTTGTTAACAGTACTCAAAAACATTAAGTGATAGGAGATCTGATTGATATCTGAGTTAGTACAACTTATATGATTTGAGTTCTGCTGACCGTTGGAGATGTTTGAGTAGCCACCACTCAACTTCTTTAATGAGTTATGCGGTTACTTTTTACAGTGTACTGTATACACTAGCTATTTTAATGTATTTTCTAAATAATATTTATTTGAATATATTCCCTAATCATCTAGTGGTCCTGTCATGTGTCAATACTAATCATCTAGTGGTCCTGTCATGTGTCAATACTAATCATCTAGTGGTCCTGTCATGTGTCTAGTGGTCCTGTCATGTGTCAATACTAATCATCTAGTGGTCCTGTCATGTGTCAATACTAATCATCTAGTGGTCCTGTCATGTGTCAATACTAATCATCTAGTGGTCCTGTCATGTGTCAATACTAATCATCTAGTGGTCCTGTCATGTGTCAATACTAATCATCTAGTGGTCCTGTCATGTGTCTAGTGGTCCTGTCATGTGTCAATACTGATCATCTAGTGGTCCTGTCATGTGTCAATACTAATCATCTAGTGGTCCTGTCATGTGTCAATACTAATCATCTAGTGGTCCTGTCATGTGTCAATACTAATCAACTAGTGGTCCTGTCATGTGTCTAGTGGTCCTGTCATGTGTCAATACTAATCATCTAGTGGTCCTGTCATGTGTCAATACTAATCATCTAGTGGTCCTGTCATGTGTCTAGTGGTCCTGTCATGTGTCAATACTAATCAACTAGTGGTCCTGTCATGTGTCAATACTAATCATCTAGTGGTCCTGTCATGTGTCAATACTAATCATCTAGTGGTCCTGTCATGTGTCAATACTAATCATCTAGTGGTCCTGTCTTGTGTCTAGTGGTCCTGTCATGTGTCAATACTAATCATCTAGTGGTCCTGTCATGTGTCTAGTGGTCCTGTCATGTGTCTAGTGGTCCTGTCATGTGTCAATACTAATCATCTAGTGGTCCTGTCATGTGTCTAGTGGTCCTGTCATGTGTCTAGTGGTCCTGTCATGTGTCAATACTAATCATCTAGTGGTCCTGTCATGTGTCTAGTGGTCCTGTCATGTGTCAATACTAATCATCTAGTGGTCCTGTCATGTGTCAATACAAATCAACTAGTGGTCCTGTCATGTGTCAATACTAATCATCTAGTGGTCCTGTCATGTGTCTAGTGGTCCTGTCATGTGTCAATACTAATCATCTAGTGGTCCTGTCATGTGTCAATACTAATCATCTCGTGGTCCTGTCATGTGTCAATACTAATCATCTAGTGGTCCTGTCATGTGTCAATACTAATCATCTAGTGGTCCTGTCATGTGTCAATACTAATCATCTAGTGGTCCTGTCATGTGTCAATACTAATCATCTAGTGGTCCTATCATCTAGTGGTCCTGTCATGTGTCAATACTAATTAGTGGTCCTGTCATGTGTCAATACTAATCATCTAGTGGTCCTGTCATGTGTCAATACTAATCATCTAGTGGTCCTGTCATGTGTCAATACTAATCATCTAGTGGTCCTGTCATGTCAATACTAATCATCTAGTGGTCCTGTCATGTCAATACTAATCATCTAGTGGTCCTGTCATGTGTCAATACTAATCATCTAGTGGTCCTGTCATGTCAATACTAATCATCTAGTGGTCCTGTCATGTCAATACTAATCATCTAGTGGTCCTGTCATGTCAATACTAATCATCTAGTGGTCCTGTCATGTGTCAATACTAATCATCTAGTGGTCCTGTCATGTCAATACTAATCATCTAGTGGTCCTGTCATGTCAATACTAATCATCTAGTGGTCCTGTCATGTGTCAATACTAATCATCTAGTGGTCCTGTCATGTGTCAATACTAATCATCTAGTGGTCCTGTCATGTGTCAATACTAATCATCTAGTGGTCCTGTCATGTGTCAATACTAATCATCTAGTGGTCCTGTCATGTGTCAATACTAATCATCTAGTGGTCCTGTCATGTGTCAATACTAATCATCTAGTGGTCCTGCCGTGCCTCTGTCTCTCTGTGTCTTATTAATTGAAGCTGATGTGTGTCTGGTAGCCTGAAGCACGTCATGTTTGAACTAATTACTGATGAACGTACTTACTTTAAATTACTCAGCAATTCACACAGGGACTATGTGTGTGTGTGTGTGTGTGTGTGTGTGTGTGTGTGTGTATGCGTGCGTGCGTACAATTTCCAAATAGTTTCAGCGTAAACGAGGAAACTTCTGCAGAACATGTCAATCAAAACAAGGCGTGTTGCTCTTCAGTGATTCTCTGAGATGTGTTGAAAGACCGTCTGTAACCCAAACCCCAGCCAGAACACCTGTAATGACTAAGTATCAGTATTAAACGGACAAAACACAAAGAAAATTGCCCTCCAGTCTAGGAGGCTCACACACATGCATGTGCGCACGCTCGGACACACACATACACACACTTCCCGCAAACTATTCATTGTTGTGTAAAAAATTCTACAGAAGAGTAACACCTCTGGTAGCTTTAGACAGACAGAACCTAACTCACATCTCAGCTTACAACTTGGAAAGACAAGCCAGTCTGTATTTGCATCATTTTCCTGTATAAAGTTTAAATGAAATAAAGATGAATGATTGTTATAATTTGATTCCAGGTCGGTCGCTGTCTTTCCAAGCCTGTGGCTTTGATTGGTGATTTGCATACTCAGTGGTTCCTGTCTGAACCGGCAGCTGGCTGTCCCAAATGGAACTCTATTCCTATTTAGTGCACTTGAGAGGAAAGATGGAAAACGTTGAGGTTTCCTCTCAGAAGAACAACGCCCACTTAGAATTGGCAACCAAGTTGTATTCACACATTTTTGTGCTATGAATAATCAAATTTTTTTGTAGATTTGAATCCAGGTTAGACATTTTCTTTCCAAGTTTGTGGTTATTATATCTGTTTTGGATAATCAGTTGTTGCCATGACCGGCATCTTGAAGAGCAAGTGTTGACTCACAAGGGTTCCACAGTGCTTCTTTTAAGGACACAACATATGTTATGTCTTACTGCTAAGAGTCGGTGGTGTTCATGGTTAAGGTGGCAGACAGTGAGGTTTCCCCCTCGGGCAGACTTGAACAAATGCTAAACTTTAAACACGTTCTGTACTCCAGACTCATAAAGCCGAGGTTAGCCTTTATGAACAGGTCTGGAATGACACGGTGCATCAGGTTGTTGTTATCACGCCTAAGGGGCTTTTAATTAGATTGAAATCTGATGGAAGGGGGTTTGGGCATGAAGGATATGGGGAGGGGGGTGTTTGAGGAATGGGAGGTGTGTGTGTGTGTGTGTGTGTGTGTGTGTGTGTGTGTGTGTGTGTGTGTGTGTGTGTGTGTGTGTGTGTGTGTGTGTGTGTGTGTGTGTGTGTGTGTGTGTGTGTGTGTGTGTGTGTGTTGTTTTGGTGTTACACTACCTGTTCTACTGCAATCAATATATACAAAAATACAATATGCTGTAACAATGTGGCCTGCTATTTAGAGACATTATCAACTAATTTCTAAACTACTATTTCTCATTGAACAAAGTCCCTTCTCAGTCATTTAGTGCATGGCCACTTGTTTCTGCCCCTGTACACTCACAAGGGTGCTTGTTTCTGCCCCTGTGCACTCATAAGGGTGCTTGTTTCTGCCCCTGTGCACTCATAAGGGTGCTTGTTTCTGCCCCCGTGCACTCACAAGGGTGCTCGTTCCAATGTCCCAGGAATGTTTTCCTAAACCCAGTGACTCTTCGGGACTCATGTCAAACTTGTTTACTTTTCTCATTCTGACTCCCTCTCTTTCTATCTCCCTTCTCCCCCTCTCACCATGTCCTTCTAATTCTCTCTCTCTTTCCTTCAGTCCCTTCCTGTCTGACTCTTACATAACCATAACGTGTAGGCTTCTAAGGATCCCCCTATTTAGCAACATGTCCCCTCTTGTCTGAGTCTTACATAACCATAATGTGAGTTTAGGCTTCTAAGGATCCCTCTATTTAGCAACATGTCCCCTCCAGTCTGACTTACAAAGACAAGTATCCCCCTATTTAGCAACATTCCAAGTGACCCCTTGACATAGACACTTGACTTCTGTACAGTCCCCCCTTCAATAGCCATAATACACTCTCATGATCTGTCCCAAACGCCACTCAGAGACAGAGAGACGGACAGAGAGTGAGACGTCAAATTGGCTATTTACCAAATTACCATACAACAGACCACATATTCACCCTCCACACCCTAATTGACAAACCAAAACAAAGGCAAAGTCTTCTCATGCTTTGTTGATAAAAAAAAAGCCTTTGACTCAATTTGGCATAAGGGTCTGCAATACAAATTGATGGAAAGTGGTGTAGGAGGAGAAAAACATAAGACATTATAAAATCTAAAGCTCTAAAATCTAAAGCTAAAAACACCCCCCTCAACATATATATCAACGAATTGGCGAGGGCACTAGAACGGTCTGTTGCACCCGGCCTCACCTTACTAGAATCTGAAGTCAAGTGTCTACTGTTCGCTGATGATCTGGTGCTTCTGTCCCCAACCAAGGAGGGCCTACAGCAGCACCTAGATCTTCTGCATAGATTCTGCCAGACCTGGGCCCTGACAGTAAATCTCAGTAAGACAAAAATAATGGTGTTCCAAAAGATGTCCAGTCACCAGGACCACAAATACAAATTCCATCTAGACACTGTTGCCCTGGAGCACACAAAAAACTATACAGTTGAAGTCGGAAGTTTACATACACTTAGGTTGGAGTCATTAAAACTCATTTGTCAATCACTCCACAAATGTCTTGTTATCAAACTACAGTTTTGGCAAGTTGGTGTCACATTCGTCGTAAGAGATTTTCTTTTAATGAATGAACACTTAACAAACGAAACGCTATACAACAAGCGCATACAAGCAACAAAACATAGACAAGATCACACAAACACGAAAGGGAAATGGCTGCCTAAATATGATCCCCAATCAGAGACAACGATAAACAGCTGCCTCTGATTGGGAACCATATCAGGCCACCATAGACATACAAATAAACCTAGATAACCCACCCAAGTCACCATCACGCCCCAACCAACACAGAGAGAAAAACAGCTTACGATGTTCAGGGCGTGACAGTTGGTTAGGAAATCTACTTTGTGCAATTGTTTACAGACAGATTATTTAACTTTTAACTCATTGTATCACAACTCCAGTGGGTCAGAAGTTTGCATACACTAAGTTGACTGTGCCTTTAAACAGCTTGGAAAATTTCTGAAATTATGTCATGGCTTTAGAAGCTTCTGATAGGCTAATTGACATCATTTGAGTCAATTGGAGGTGCACCTGTGGATGTATTTCAAGGCCTACCTTCAAACGCAGTGCCTCTTTGCTTCACATCATGGAAAAATCTAAAGAAATCAGCCAAGACCTCAGCAAAAAATTGTAGACCTCCACAAGTCTGGTTCATCCTTGGGAGCAATTTCCAAATGCCTGAAGGTACCACGTTCATCTGTACAAACAATAGTATGCAAGTATAAACACCATGGGACCACGCAGCCAACATACCGCTCAGGAAGGAGACGCGTTCTGTCTCCTAGAGATGAATGTAATTTGGTGCGAAAAATGCAAATCAATCCCAGAACAACAGCAAAGGACCTTGTGATGATGCTGGAGGAAACAGGTACAAAAGTATCTATATCCACAGTAAAACGAGTCCTATGTCGACTTAACCTAAAAGGCCGCTCAGCAAAGAAGAAGCCACTGCTCCAAAACCGCCATAAAAATAAAGACAGACTACGGTTTGCAACTGCACATGGGGACAAATATCATACTTTTTGGTCCTCTGGTCTGATGAAAAAAAATAGAACTGTTTGGCCATAATGACCATTGTTATGTTTGGAAGAAAAAGGGGGATGCTTGCAAGCTGAAGAACACCATCCCAACCGTGAAGGACGGGGGTGGCAGCATCATGTTGTGGGGGTGCTTTGCTGCAGGAGGGACTGGTGCACTTCACAAAATAGATGGCATAATGAGGTAGGAAAATTATGTGGATATATTGAAGCAACATCTCAAGACATCAGTCAGGAAGTTAAAGCTTGGTCGCAAATGGACAATGACTCCAAGCAATCTTCCAAAGTTGTGGCAAAAAAGCTTAAGGACAACAAAGTCAAGGTATTGGAGTGGCCATCACAAAGCACTGACCTCATTCCTATAGAACATTTGTGGACAGAACTGAAAAAACGTGTGTGAGCAGGGAGGCCTAAAAACCTGACTCAGTTACACCAGCTCTGTCAGGAGGAATGGGCCAAAATTCACCCAACTTATTGTGGGAAGCTTGTGGAAGGCTACCCAAAACGTTTGACCCAAGTTAAACAATTTAAAGGCAACTCTACCAAATACTAATTGAGTGTATGTAAACTTCTGACCTACTGGGAATGTGATGAAAGAAATAAAAGCTGAAATAAATCATTCTCTCTATTATTCTGACATTTCACATTCTTAAATAAAGTGGTGATCCTAACTGACAGGGAATTTTTACTAGGATTAAATGTCAAGAATTGTGAAAAACTGAGTTTAAATATATTTCGCTAAGGTGTAATTAAACTTCCGACTTTAATTGTACATATCTCGGCCTAAACATCAGCGCCACAGGTAACTTCCACAAAGCTGTGATCGAGCTGAGAGACAATGCAAGTAGGGCCTTCTATGCCATCAAAAGCAACATCAAATTCAACATACCAATTAGAATCTGGAAAAAATATTCTTGAATCAGTTATAGAACCCATTGCCCTTTATGGTTGTGAGGTCTGGGTTCCGCTCACCAACCAAGAATTCACAAAATGGGACAAACACCAAATTGAGACTCCGCATGCAGAATTCTGCAAAAATATCCTCTGTGTACAACGTAAAACAGCAAATAATGCATGCAGAGCAGAATTAGGCCGATACCCGCTAATTATCAAAATCCAGAAAAGAGCTGTTAAATTCTACAACCACCTAAAATGAAGCGATTCCCAAACCTTCCATAACAAAGCCATCACCTACAGAGAGATTAACCTGGAGAAGAGTCCCCTAAGCAAGCTGGTCCTGGGGCTCTGTTCACAAACACAAACACACCCCACAGAGCCCCACGACAGCAACACAATTAGACCCAACCAAATCATTAGAAAACAAAAAGATAAATACTTGACACATTGGAAAGAATTAACAAAAAACAGACTAAACTAGAATGCTATTCCGCCCTAAACAGAGAGAACACAGTGGTAGAATACCTGACCACTGGACTGACCCACATTTAAGGAAAACTTTACTATGTACAGACTCAATGAGCATAGCCTTGCTATTGAGAGAGGCCGCCGTAGGCAGACCTGGCTCAAGAGAAGACCGGGTATGTGCACACTGCCCACAAAATGAGGTGGAAACTGAGCTACTTCCTAACCTCCTGCCAAATGTGTGAGGACTGACGAGAGACGAGCAGCAGGTACGAGGAGTTGACATTTAATTAGGAACAGACAAAGAGCAAGACAGAAACAGCATCAGCACACGGATACACAATGACAAACGACAATCAATGCAGCAGCAGGGAACAGAGCTGGGGAACTGACAAATATAGGGGAGGAAATAAACAGGTGATTGAGTCCAGGTGAGTCCAATAATCGCTGATGGACGTGACGGGGGGAAGGCAGATGTGCGTAATAACGGTGGCAGGAGTGCGCAATGCTGGGGAGCCTGGCGCCCTCGAGCTCCAGGGGGGAATAGCGGGAGCAGGAGTGACAGTATGACCGTATTAGAGATACATATGTCCCTCAGATTACACAGACCCACGAAGAATTAGAAAACAAATCCTATTTTGATAAACTCCCATATCTACTGGGTGAAATACCACAGTGTGCCATCACAGCAGCAAGATTTGTGACCTGTTGCCACAAGAAAAGGGCAACCATTGTAAATACAACCCATGTTTATGTTTATTTATTTCACTATATGCACATCGTTACAACACTGTATATATATACATAATATGACATTTGAAATGTCTTTATTATTTTGTAACTTCTGTGAGTGTAATGTTTACTGTTCATTTTCATTGTTCATTTCACTTTTATTTATTATCTACTTCACTTGCTTTGGAAATGTTAACATATGTTCCCATGACAATAAAGCCCCTTTAATTGAACTGAATTGAGAGAGAGAGACACAGAGACACATAGAGACAGAGAGAGTGAGAGAGAGAGAGACAGTGCCCCAACGGACAGTTACTTACAGAACCATTGAGTTGGCACGACATGGGGAACCCGTAGCGGTATGCACAAATATTTGCCCACAGTTTGGCGGTAGTGGAGAATGTCTCATTTGATTTCACACCCCAAGCCTTCCTTCCATTCTGTAACGCTCCACTAACACAGAACAGGCTTACACCTATGTTGTCCAAGCCTGGTATCCAAACTCATATGCTCCCTTTCAAGTTTCAAGTTGTATTAGTCACATGGTATACCTCGTCCAACGAAATGCTTACTTGCAGGTTCCTTGTCGACAATGCAACAACAATAATAAATCACAACAGATAAGAATATGAACATAAAGTAAATGGCTCAGTAGAATAGAATAAATATTTTAGCATAAGTATAATGCAAGAAGGCACAATTAATAGTCCAATATTTGTGTATTGGGGATGGGGGCCAGTGTATAAACTGAGCAGTATAATAAGAGTCTGGTAGCACTAGATGGGATGTGTGGGTCTGCTCGACGGTAAGGGAGAGAACAGCTCGTGGCTGGGATGTGTGGAGAGGACCCAGGGCGGCATGCCACATTTCTTCAGCCGCCTTAGGAAGTAGAGCTCTGTTAGGAAGAGTGGTGTTGTTGGTCCATGACAAGTCCTTGGACACGGAGGAACTTAAAAATTGTGACTCTCTACTACAGTCCCATTGATGTTCCCTCCTCTGCTTCCTGAAGACAATAGCTGGTTGGTTTCAATGGTAAGAGCAGTATTTAGTCTGGTTCAACCAGGCTAGCATTGCCACGCTGACACAGACTAATCAGGACGCGATAGTTTGAGTTAGCTTCTTCATAAGGTCCACTTTCATAGAATAACGCAGTGTCCAACAATGGCTGTTTCTTTTCTGTCCAATACGGAGAGGAAGAATAGATGAAGATGGGGAGGAAGATAGGACGAAGACGGGGAGGAAGAGAGGATGAAGACAGAGAGGATGAAGACAGAGAGGATGAAGTCAGAAAGTAAGAGAGGATGAAGACGGGGAGGAAGAGAGGATGAAGACAGAGAAGATGAAGACAGAGAAGATGAAGACAGAGAGGATGAAGTCGGAAAGTAAGAGAGGATGAAGACGGGAAGGAAGAGAGGATGAAGACAGAAAGGATGAAGACAGAGAGGATGAAGTCGGAAAGTAAGAGAGGATGAAGACGGGGAGGAAGAGAGGATGAAGACAGAGAAGATGAAGACAGAGAGGATGAAGTCGGAAAGTAAGAGAGGATGAAGACGGGGAGGAAGAGAGGATGAAGACAGAGAGGATGAAGACAGAGAGGATGAAGACAGAAAGGATGAAGACAGAGGATAAGAGGATGAAGACAGAGAGGATGAAGACGGAGAGGATGAAGGCAGAGCGGAAGAGAGGATGAAGACGGAGAGGAAGAGAGGATGAAGTCAGAGAAGATGAAGACAGAGAGGATGAAGTCGGAAAGTAAGAGAGGATGAAGACGGGGAGGAAGAGAGGATGAAGACAGAGAGGATGAAGACAGAAAGGATGAAGACAGAGGATAAGAGGATGAAGACAGAGAGGATGAAGACGGAGAGGATGAAGGCAGAGAGGATGAAGACGGAAAGGATGAAGACGGGGAGGAAGAGAGGATGAAGACAGAGAGGATGAAGACAGAAAGGATGAAGACAGAGGATAAGAGGATGAAGACAGAGAGGATGAAGACGGAGAGGATGAAGGCAGAGAGGATGAAGACGGAAAGTAAGAGAGGATGAAGACGGGGAGGAAGAGAGGATGAAGGCAGAGAGGATGAAGACGGAAAGTAAGAAAGGATGAAGTCAGAGAGGATGAAGATGGGGAGGAAGAGAGGATGAAGACAGAGAGGATGAGAGGATGAAGATGGGGAGGAAGAGAGGATGAAGATGGAGAGGATGAAGGCAGAGAGGAAGAGAGGATGAAGATGGGAAGGAAGAGAGGTTGAAGGCAGAGAGGATGAGAGGATGAAGACGGGAAGGAAGAGAGGATAAAGGCAGAGAGGATGAGAGGATGAAGACGGGAAGGAAGAGAGGATGAAGACAGAGAGGATGAAGACGGAGAGGATGAAGACAGAGAGGAAGAGGGGATGAAGATAGAGAAGATGAAGACAGAGATGATGAAGAGGGAGAGGATGAAGATGGGGAGGAAGAGAGGATGAAGACAGAGAGAATGAAGACAGAGAGGATGAAGACAGCGAGGATGAAGATGGAGAGTAAAAGAGGATGAAGACTGGGAGGAAGACACAGCAGACATAGTAAAGAGACTCGGGGAGAGAGAAGAGGAGAGAAGGTAAGGGATGGAGAGGGAAATTGTAGAAAGGGAGAGAGAGCAAGAGCGAGAGAGAGAGAGACAGAGAGACAGAAAGAGAATAAATATTGAAAATGAAATTGAATTGAGATACAAAAGGAATATGAGAGAAGGTAGAGAAGTCAATCTGCTGAGTTCCTGCTGGTCTGTCTGTCTGTCTGTCTGTCTGTCTGTCTGTCTGTCTGTCTGTCTGTCTGTCTGTCTGTCTGTCTGTCTGTCTGTCTGTCTGTCTGTCTGTCTGTCTGTCTGTCTGTCTGTCTGTCTGTCTGTCTGTCTGTCTGTCTGTCTGTCTGTCTGTCTGTCTGTCTGTCTGTCTGGTTGGTTACCTGGAGATGAGATAGTGGAACGAGGGGGAGACCCCCAGGAAATTCTGATATCAGCCCCTCACCAGAGCCCGGTCCTGCTGAGACACCACTGTGTGTGTGTGTGTGTGTGTGTGTGTGTGTGTGTGTGTGTGTGTGTGTGTGTGTGTGTGTGTGTGTGTGTGTGTGTGTGTGTGTGTGTGTGTGTGTGTGTGTCTGTCTGTGAGTGTGAATGCACTGTGGGTGTGGGTGCATACGTGTGTTCTTGCATGTGAGTGGGCGGTGAGGGCTCCATGCTGTGTTGTGGTGGGTGTGTCATCCATCCCGGCGTGAGTAGGAAACGTGGGATTCCAGCGTTCAATAGGGGGATTAGTCCCACCCCACTGCAGCAGCCCAGAGACAGGAAGTAGAACTCTGCAGAGACAGAGTGACCAGCACAGCCAGACCCGGACACACTCGTGCATAGTGGGCGTGTGTGCATGCGCGTGTGTGTGTGTTTGTGTGTGTGTGTGTGTGTGTGTGTGTGTGTGTGTGTGTGTGTGTGTGTGTGTGTGTGTGTGTGTGTGTGTGTGTGTGTGTGTGTGTGTGTGTGTGTGTGTGTGTGTGTGTGTGTGTGTGTGTGTGTGTGTGTGTGTGTGTGTGTGTGTGCGTGTGTGTGCGTGTGTGTGCGTGTGTGAGTGCGTGTAGGTGCTATTCAGAGTCAGGTCTGGCTGCACTAAAGCCTTGTCTTGGAGCAGCAGGAGGAAGGTGTGTCAGACATTTTGCCTCTCTCCAGTCTCTCTTAAACATCTTAAAACTTTCAAACATTTTTGATTCATCCTAACTGACGCAACAGTAACTACAGAGAAATGTGGTAAAAAAGCCAAGTTAACTTGGTGTTGAACGTTGATGACTGGTTGTGTCGTGAAACATCCACATTCCAGTAGAATCCATTCCAGATGGGCATTAAGAGTGGGTTTAGTGGGTTTAGTCTCTCCCCTGGTAAAACTGTCCAATCCCTGGTGACTTTACTGCCACTCAGCAGCAGGCCTAATCCCCTGGTATGTTGTTTATTTACTTCCTGTTGTTAATTTCCTGGGCTGGCTGTTTTGTGGTTCCTGCAGGCAGAGCAGCTGGGCGGCCATTTTGGAGTTCACAACATGGCTGTTTCCTCCATGGGAGAGCTGTGGCTTCAAAAGCTTTTAAAGCCTTTAGTTGTTGTCACTTTCCCCACAAGCTATTGACTTATTTAAATGGGTAAAACAACTTTATTGACTTTAAATGTTAGTACACTGCATGGTTACTGCTATCCTCTTATGTATGGATTGTGACAGGACCAGTGTGACCGGGCCATTTTGTATTCAAGGCTTTGTTTGAGTGATTTAATGACATATTGAACTTCAGTTTCTATGGAGATGGTCAGTGAAAATGAATGATCGTGATCTCCAACATTCTGAACCATGCCAGTACATTACAGCTGTTTTCAATAGAGTTCTGTCACGGTCACGTACGCCTAAATAGCTGTCATTTTTGATAAAGGCGTTTATGTGTTGTCTCTGAGTAGCCGTTGAGGACCACAAGAACCCACTGACCCAGTATTTACATGTACCCAGTGAGGACCACAAGAACCCACTGACCCAGTATTTACATGTGCCCAGTGAGGACCACAGGAACCCACTAACCCAGTATTTACATGTGCCCAGTGAGGACCACAGTAACCCAGTATTTACATGTGCCCAGTGAGGACCACAGTAACCCAGTATTTACATGTGACCAGTGAGGACCACAGTAACCCAGTATTTACATGTGCCCAGTGAGGACCACAGGAACCCACTAACCCAGTATTTACAGGTGCCCAGTGAGGACCACAGGAACCCACTAACCCAGTATTTACATGTGCCCAGTGAGGACCACAGGAACCCACTGACCCAGTATTTACATGTGCCCAGTGAGGACCACAGGAACCCACTAACCCAGTATTTGCAGGTGCCCAGTGAGGACCACAGGAACCCACTAACCCAGTATTTACATGTGCCCAGTGAAGACCACAGTAACCCACTAACCCAGTATTTACATGTGCCCAGTGAAGACCACAGTAACCCAGTAACCCAGTACTTACATGTGCCCAGTGAAGACCACAGGAACCCACTAACCCAGTATTTACATGTGACCAGTGAGGACCACAGGAACCCACTAACCCAGTATTTACATGTGCCCAGTGAGGACCACAGGAACCCACTAACCCAGTATTTACATGTGCCCAGTGAGGACCACAGGAACCCACCAACCCAGTATTTACAGGTGCCCAGTTAGGACCACAGTAACCCACTAACCCAGTATTTACAGGTGCCCAGTGAGGACCACAGGAACCCACTAACCCAGTATTTACATGTGCCCAGTGAAGACCACAGGAACCCACTAACCCAGTATTTACATGTGCCCAGTGAGGACCACAGGAACCCAGTAACCCAGTATTTACATGTGCCCAGTGAGGACCACAAGAACCCACTAACCCAGTATTTACATGTGACCAGTGAGGACCACAGGAACCCACTAACCCAGTATTTACATGTGCCCAGTGAGGACCACAGGAACCCACTAACCCAGTATTTACATGTGCCCAGTGAGGACCACAGGAACCCAGTAACCCAGTATTTTCCCAGTGCCCAGTGAGGACCACAGGAACCCACTAACCCAGTATTTTCCCAGTGCCCAGTGAGGACCACAGGAACCCACTAACCCAGTATTTGCAGGTGCCCAGTGAGGACCACAGGAACCCACTAACCCAGTATTTTCCCAGTGCCCAGTGAGGACCACAGGAACCCACTAACCCAGTATTTTCCCAGTGCCCAGTTAGGACCACAGGAACCCACTAACCCAGTATTTACATGTGCCCAGTGAGGACCACAGGAACCCACTAACCCAGTATTTACATGTGCCCAGTGAAGACCACAGGAACCCACTAACCCAGTATTTACATGTGCCCAGTGAGGACCACAGGAACCCACTAACCCAGTATTTGCAGGTGCCCAGTGAGGACCACAGGAACCCACTAACCCAGTATTTACATGTGCCCAGTGAGGACCACAAGAACCCACTGACCCAGTATTTACATGTGCCCAGTGAGGACCACAGGAACCCAGTAACCCAGTATTTTCCCAGTGCCCAGTGAAGACCACAGGAACCCAGTAACCCAGTATTTACATGTGCCCAGTGAAGACCACAGGAACCCACTAACCCAGTATTTACATGTGCCCAGTGAGGACCACAGGAACCCACTAACCCAGTATTTACATGTGCCCAGTGAGGACCACAGGAACCCAGTAACCCAGTATTTTCCCAGTGCCCAGTGAAGACCACAGTAACCCACTAACCCAGTATTTACATGTGCCCAGTGAGGACCACAGGAACCCACTAACCCAGTATTTTCCCAGTGCCCAGTGAGGACCACAGGAACCCACTAACCCAGTATTTACATGTGCCCAGTGAAGACCACAGGAACCCACTAACCCAGTATTTACATGTGCCCAGTGAGGACCACAGGAACCCACTAACCCAGTATTTACATGTGCCCAGTGAGGACCACAGGAACCCACTAACCCAGTATTTACATGTGCCCAGTGAGGACCACAGGAACCCACTAACCCAGTATTTACATGTGCCCAGTGAGGACCACAGTAACCAACTAACCCAGTATTTTCCCAGTGCCCAGCGAGGACCACAGGAACCCACTAACCCAGTATTTTCCCAGTGCCCAGTGAAGACCACAGGAACCCACTAACCCAGTATTTTCCCAGTGCCCAGTGAGGACCACAGGAACCCACTAACCCAGTATTTTCCCAGTGCCCAGTGAAGACCACAGGAACCCACTAACCCAGTATTTTCCCAGTGCCCAGTGAGGACCACAGGAACCCACTAACCCAGTATTTACATGTGCCCAGTGAGGACCACAGTAACCAAGTAACCCAGTATTTTCCCAGTGCCCAGTGAGGACCACAGGAACCCACTAACCCAGTATTTTCCCAGTGCCCAGTGAGGACCACAGGAACCCACTAACCCAGTATTTTCCCAGTGCCCAGTGAGGACCACAGGAACCCACTAACCCAGTATTTTCCCAGTGCCCAGTGAGGACCACAGGAACCCACTAACCCAGTATTTACATGTGCCCAGTGAGGACCACAGGAACCCACTAACCCAGTATTTTCCCAGTGCCCAGTGAGGACCACAGGAACCCACTAACCCAGTATTTACATGTGCCCAGTGAAGACCACAGGAACCCACTAACCCAGTATTTACATGTGCCCAGTGAGGACCACAGGAACCCAGTAACCCAGTATTTTCCCAGTGCCCAGTGAGGACCACAGGAACCCACTAACCCAGTATTGACATGTGCCCAGTGAAGACCACAGGAACCCACTAACCCAGTATTTACATGTGCCCAGTGAGGACCACAGGAACCCAGTAACCCAGTATTTTCCCAGTGCCCAGTGAAGACCACAGGAACCCACTAACCCAGTATTTACATGTGCCCAGTGAGGACCACAGGAACCCAGTAACCCAGTATTTTCCCAGTGCCCAGTGAAGACCACAGGAACCCACTAACCCAGTATTTACATGTGCCCAGTGAGGACCACAGGAACCCAGTAACCCAGTATTTTCCCAGTGCCCAGTGAAGACCACAGGAACCCACTAACCCAGTATTTACATGTGCCCAGTGAGGACCACAGGAACCCACTAACCCAGTATTTACATGTGCCCAGTGAAGACCACAGTAACCCAGTAACCCAGTATTTACATGTGCCCAGTGAAGACCACAGGAACCCACTAACCCAGTATTTACATGTGCCCAGTGAAGACCACAGGAACCCACTGACCCAGTATTTTCCCAGTGCCCACCTTGAGACACAGAGAGGTAGTTATCTCCAGCCCAGCCAGACCTGCCAGCAGAGAACTGAATGTATTGATTGTCAGAACTGATTTGGTTTCTCTGTGGAGATTCATAGAAGTCATTCGGCGGGACCAATATTATGTCCTGCAGGGATTCTGATCACAAGACTGAATGAGTCAGATCATTAGACATGGGGAGACAGACACCCTATTCACAAGCCTGGTTCCAGATCTGATCTCACTAGCCTGGTCCCAGATCTGATCTCACTAGCCTGGTTCCAGATCTCCTCTCACTAGCCTGGTCCCAGATATGATCCCACTAGCCTGGTCCTCGATCTGATCTCAGTCACCTGGTCCCAGATATGATCTCACTAGCCTGGTCCCAGATCTCATCTCACTAGCCTGGTCCCAGACGTGATCTCACTAGCCTGGTCCCAGACGTGATCTCACTAGCCTGGTCCCAGACGTGATCTTACTAGCCTGGTCCCAGATCTGATCTCCGTAGAAACACAGTGTGGAGAGAAGGAGAGAGAACGACGAGAGAGAAGTAGAAACAGTGTGGATAGAAGGAGAGAGAACGAGAGAGAGAAGTAGAAAGACTGTAGAGAGAGAACGGATATAAAGAAAGGAGAGCGAGCAAAGAGGAGGGGGGGCAATAGAGAGCAAGAGAGAGAGGGAGAGAGGACTTTTGTAAGTGTAATGTTTACTGTTAATTTTATTGTTTATTTCACTTTTCTTTATTATCTAGTTTACTTGCTTTGGCAATGTTAACATATCTTTCCCATGCTAATAAAGTCCTTAAATTGAATTGAATTGAATTGAATTGAAGAGAGAGAGAGAGAGAGAGAGGGAGAGAGAGAGAGAGAGAGAGAGAGAGAGAGAGAGAGAGAGAGAGAGGAGGAGAGAGGGAGAGAGAGAGGGAGGAGGGAGGATGGATGGAGTGGGGGAGGGGCTGATTTCTGCACGTGTAATACAAACTCTGTTTAGTAGTACACGTTTTGACATCAAGGCCGTGTCCACTGTGGACAAACTGATAGCATATCCTACAATCAATAAGAGTGTGTGTAGCAGAGGTGGTTCGTTGAACTGCGCTCCTTTTCACCTTTGCATAAAACACAAATACCCATGTTGGTCCAAAAGTCTATGGGCTTTAGCTCAGTGAGACAATATCATCTTGAGGAACTCCGTCCAGAACCAGACGGTTACACGCACTAGTTAGAACTATGGCCTTGGTTCAACCTGGGAAGACAGTACTTCAGGTCACCACCCGCGGGGCCAGCGCTCACTAGCTAGGTCCCATCTGCTGCACGTGAGCTGCTGTTCACCTGATCTTTGTCAAATAGAGTCCATCTGTCCCCAACCCATCACCTCTCACCTACGTTTACCTTCATCACTGACCTACATTCAGTCGTCCTTCACTGCTCCACCTGTTGAACGTGACTGGCGTCGTTATTTATGAGTCTGCTGAAGCGTTTCCCTCTCCACCTCCTCATACCTCCACACACTTTCCATTCTGCATTGGTCCTTTACAAAAAGGAGGAAGGAGAACATGCCTGTCCATCACAAAAGACTAACATTTTCACCAAACTCCAAAACTAGATCATATTTGACCATATTTGACCAAAATCCGGGCAACTCTGAAATTGACCGCTTCCCCAAAAGATACAATCTGAAGGACCGGTGTAAGCAATGTTGAAATAGCTCCAGCATGCACTCTGGTAGGCTTGAAGGAACTTTAACCCCTACGTATAAGACCCATTCTATCTGCTCAGATCTACAGAAGTGCCCAGGAGATTAGGGCCACTGGGCGAAGGGTTCGAGTTTAGCAAGTCCTTCTCTAGGAAAAGAGGAGCTTGACGGTTTAGCAGAATAAAATGACACAGTAGAAACGTATTTTAAATATATCTGATCGCCTGTTAGCAGGAATTTGGCTGGGGGACTCCTAGTTATAACTATGTCTCCGACAAAACAGACAAATCACTCTTCTGACTTCTGAAGAAGTAATTATGGACACCTGAAGCACACCCATTCGGACGACTCAAAACCTCCGAGATCTGACAAAAAGGAGATGGTGAAGTGTCTATAGGTTGTCAGGAGCCATCATCACAAGCAGTGTAACAGTCAACTACTCTTTGTAGTTGTGTCCAGAGACGGAAGAGGAAGAGTGACATCCCCCTCCGTTGTTCTTTTCTGGCTCATATACAATGAACTAAGCAGACCAGCTGCTAATGAGTTGGTGAATATGGGAGAGCCAACCCTTAAGCAGACTGGAACTGTGACCATTTTCTTTCAATGGTAAACGGCCTGAGTGGGACATCTTCATTTATCCATTGGTGCTATCTTATCATTGGGTAATTGAGGTTGTTTCTGGTGGTTCTAGTAGTCTACGGGATAATATGACAGTTACATCCCAAGGAGGCTGAGATGAGCCCAGCTCTGGGTCCACTCAGTCAGGGAGGCACCTGAACTCTACCCCCAGGCTTCTCCTGAGGCCTACTCCACTCAGCCTATAATAGAGCCCTCAACAGAGCTTCGACCCGGACCAAATCTCTGTGCACACTGTTGGCAAAGCACCCACTCAGGATCCATCTCCCTTCTCTGATAGGGAGGTATTACAGTCACCCGTGACCTTTGACCCCTCAGTCACGACCTCTCTGTCACCCTGAAAGGAAGTAAGGACACAGGGCCACTGGAGAAAGGGCGTCCTCTCCCCTGTGACCCTGGCCCGTAGCCTATGAACTCTCTATTTAACTCCTGACGGCTGGTGGAGAATGCAGGCAATGAAGCGCTTAGTGAGTCAGTGTGTTAGCGCGCTTGTCCAAGTGACACTTTGACTATCTCTCCACCATTCACTCTCTATTTGGGAGGTCAGGGTCAATTGACATGGTGTGTGTCCAACACTTCACCCCTGACTAACGCCTCAACTGGGCTGGAGAAGTCATTTCTCCTCAGTCTTAAGTCGACATAATGTTATTCATTCGGTTTGAGACAAACAAAATAGCCAGAGAGAATGTTCCGAGTCAGGAGTTTTGGGAATGTTATGGCCCATATAGAAGTGGGGTTTGTTTGATTTAGCCCTGAGGTAACTGACGAAGCCGTTGTGGATTGACCTGGTGTTTGCGTGACCGAGATTCCTCCTTCGAGCATGTTGTTGTTAATGCCTCTCCTGAAGTAAACGACTAACTGTTAAAACGTAATGAATGATAAACAGGTTCGCTCTTTCTCCTCTTCTCCTTTCTCCAGGTCAGTTTGCCTGTCATGTGAACCACTTGAGTGGTTCTCACCAACAGTATCAGCGTTGAAACGTGATCTTAAAACGCCCGGCTCTCACAAGTTTCGTCAACATGACAGTTGGTGGACAGAGTTAAAATCCTCCTGAGGGCAATTGGAGAGAGAAAGCAAGACTGAAACTGGACTCAAAGTCTTCTACCTTTCTCCTTTCTCTCTTGCGTTGCTCTGCTTAGTGACGGACCTCGCAGCCACAGCTCATACAAAACTCCTGAAGTTATCCTTCAGAAACAACAAAGTGAGGGTTTCCCTTAACTTTTGGGATTTGAAGCGAAGTCGGTCATGTTTTTTTCTTTCTTTTCTTTTTTTCTTTCAGACAATCGTTTTATTTGATGTTTGTGTCAGTCGTGGTACAATGACACTGTTGTCCACTGTGAAAAACAAGGGACGTTGTACAGCAGCAACAAAAAAAGGAGCTGTACAGTTGGTCCCAATGCCAGCATCATGTGATGATATTTGAATGAAATGATTACAGTTCAGCTGGGGGGGCTACGATTGTTGTTTTCAATTTTCAGAGTTGACAGGGATTTACGGTCTTTTAGACGCTCAGTGTGTGTACTTATTATTTATCCCAAAATGTGGCACATTTTCTATCTGTAAACTGGTTTTCTAGTTGAGGAGACATCATCCCGCTGGGCACAGATGTCAGACGTCAGTTCAATGTCTATATTTGATTATTTGATTAACTATAACTCCATATCAAGGAATTGGCGAAGGCACTAGAACAGTCTGCAGCACCCGGCCTCAGCTTGCTAGAATCTCAAGTCAAATGTCTACTGTTTGCTGATGATCTGGAGCTTCTGTCATCAACCAAGGAGGGCCTACAGCAGCACCTAGATCAGCCAGACCTGGGCACTGACAGTACATTTAGTATGACCAAAATATTGGTGTTCCAAAAAACGTCCAGTTGCCAAGACCACAAATACAAATTCCATCTAGACACCGTTGCCCTAGAGCACACAAAAAACTATACATACTTTGCCCTAAACATCAGCGTCACAGGTAAGTTCCACAAAGCTGTGAACGATCTGAGAGACAAGCAAGAAGGGCCTTCTATGCCATCAAAAGGAACATCAAATTCGACATACAAATTAGGATCTGGCTGAAAAATACTTGAATCAGTTATAGAACCCATTGCCCTTTACGGTTGTAAAGTCTTGGGTCCGTTCACCATCCAAGAATTACCAAAATGGGACAAACACCAAATTGAGACTCTGCATGCAGAATTCTGCAAAAATATCCTCTGTGTACAACGTAAAACAGCAAATAATGCATGCAGAGCAGAATTAGGCTGATACCTGCTAATTATCAAAATCCAGAAAAGAGCTGTTAAATTCTACAGCCACCTAAAAGGAAGCAATTCCCAAGCCTTCCATAACAAACTCATCACCTACAGAGAGATTAACCAGGAGAAGAGTCCCCTAAGCAAGCTGGTCCTGAGGCTCTGTTCACAAACACAAACAGACCTCACAGAGCCCCACGACAGCAACACAATTAGACCCAACCAAATCATGAGAAAACAAAAAGATGATTACTTGACACATTGGAAAGAATTCATTAAAAAAACTGAACAAACTAGAATGCTATTTGGCCCTAAACAGAGAGTACACAGTGTCAGAATACCTGACCACCGTGACTGACCTAAACTTAAGGAAAGCTTTGACTATGTACAGATTCAGTGAGCATAGCCTTGCTATTGAGAAAGGCCACCGTAGGCAGACCTGGCTCTCAAGAGAAGACAGGCTATATGTACACTGCCCACAAAATGTGGAGGTCCTGCCAAATGTATGACCATATTAGAGACACATATTTCCCTCAGATTACACAGATCCACAAAGAATTCGAAAACAAAACCAATTTTGATCAACTCCCATATCTACTGGGTGAAGCACCGTAGTGTGCCATCACAGCAGCAAGATGTGTGACCTGTTGGCACAAGAAAAGGGTGAAGTGAAGAACAAACACCATTGCAAATACAACCCATATTTATGTTTATTTATTTTCCCTTGTGTACTTTAACCATTTGCACATCGTTACGGCACTGTATATACACATAATATGACATTTGAATTGGGTAATGTTTATTGTGTTATTAAAAAATATATATATATATATATTTATTATCTACTTCACTTGCTTTGGCAATGTTAACATATGTTCTCATGCCAATAAAGCCCTTTTAATTGAAATTAAATGAATTGAGACAGAGAGAGAGAGAGAGAGAGAGAGAGAGCGAGAGAGAGAGAGAGAGAGAGAGAGAGAGAGAGAGAGAGAGAGAGAGAGAGAGAGAGAGAGAGAGAGAGAAATCAAATTCCTTTACGTTGATGACTATTTGCAAATCCAACCAGTTTTCCATGTTGATTCAACATCATCACATTAAATTATTTGTTGAATTGACGTGGACACAGTATTGATTAAACCAGTTTGTGCCCAGTGAGATATAACTAGTGAGATATGTCTGAGAGAGGGAGAGAGAGAGAGAAAGAGTGAGAGAGAGAGAGAGAGAGAGAGGGCCACAGAGAGAGAGAGAGAGAGAGAGAGAGAGAAAGAGAGAGAGAGAGAGAGAGAGAGAGAGAGAGAGAGAGAGAGAGAAAGAGAGAGAGAGAGAGAGAGAGAGAGAGAGAGAGAGAGAGAGAGAGAGAGAGAGAGAGAGAGAGAGAGATCATATGGAGGTGTTGTCATAGCTTCTTGTCTCCAGCTGGACTGTATTAAGACCCTACACACCCCCAGACACATCTCTGCTGTTCATTAGCCCCAGAGTCAATAAACCTTTGTGTGTGTGTGTGTGTGTGTGTGTGTGTGTGTGTGTGTGTGTGTGTGTGTGTGTGTGTGTGTGTGTGTGTGTGTGTGTGTGTGTGTGTGTGTGTGTGTGTGTGTGTGTGTGTGTGTGTGTGTGTGTGTGTGTGTGTGTGTGTGTGTGTGTGTGTGTGTGGGTGCGCGTGTGTGTGCGTGTTTATGTGTGTTTATGTGTGCTAAACATTGACATTGACTGGTGGCTGCTTGTGCGTCTTTGAATGGCTGCAGAGGGACATACAGTGGTCATGTCAGGTTAATAGGTTATAGCAGGTTAATAACAGCTTTCTTATTAGGTTACGACTGTTCACATGCCAGTCCTTGCTAAATGGAGTCACTCGCTCTTTGAAGCATAGAGATCCAATTAAATTACTAGAGGTTTTATAGCGATGTCACCTCCCCTGACTCAGTGGAAGCTGCCGAGGGGAGAACGGCTCATAATAATGTCTGGAACGGAACGAATGAAATGGTATCAACCACCTGGAAACCATGGAAACCATGTGGATGATGTATTTGATACCTTACCACCTATTCCGCTCCAGTTGTTACCACAAGCCCGTCCTCCCCAATTAAGGTGCCACTAACCTCCTGTGCCTGACATCTAAGACTCAACTGTCACTTAGCTGTCGCTGACAGGGTGACAGGTCAGCTTCTTATTCTGTCACTTGGCATGGTTGTCTTGAATGTGTTATGTTGTTGTGAATCTCTCGGGTTGGTCGTACCGAGAGGGACCAATTTACAGTAACACATTCTATATCAATCAATAATATATCTACGGTTTGAAACCAAAAGGAAACTCCCTGCACAACAGTCAGAAATACTTTTCTATGTCTGTAAAGTATGTCGTTGTTCACTTATCCCAATTAAATGTCTGAATGACCCTGTCTGTTTTACCCTCTCCAAGTCAAAGGTTTCCCTTTAAATCCGTTTGATGTCCATTTTTAATCAGGCAGAAAGCTGTCCTATTCCTTGAGGACTGATGACCTCTGACCTAGAACTCTTTTTAGGAAGGAGAGGAGCCTCGGGGTGCGGTGCCAATGTCCTAATGAAGTGCTTCTGTCTGAAGCACACCTGCCAGGTCTGCAACGCAGCACAACCTTTAATATAATATATAATATTCCCATTTCTAATTCCAGTTCTTTATTTGTATCCTCTTTGAATCAGATTCTTTAGATTGCAGCTCGGAGGATTTGGGTCAGCGGATCGAGAAATACAAATATTTATAGAGGCCATCAGTTTGAATCATAGAGCTGCTACCTAACAAGCCTCACACGCAGAGAAACAAGTAGGCACACACACACACACACACACACACACACACACACACACACACACACACACACACACACACACACACACACACACACACACACCCACGCACGCACTCAAGCACACGCGCGCGCACACACACACACACACACACACACACACATTCACCTCATCTGTGTCTATGACCGTCTCAGAGCACATGTCTTACAGGGGATGCATTTCAGAGTGCTTCAAACATGGAATAATTAAAGGTGAGGAAGTTTCCTAAATGAGACAGATGGTAAAACAACAATAAAACATCTGTGGACCTGAGAGACTAATGTATTCAAATAAATAACATGTCATCTGGTTCATCTCTCCTCCCTCCCAGTTATCCATTAGGAGTTAAGGGACAAGAGAAAAGAAGACTAAAAACAATAGAATGAAGTGTTGCAATTCGTGTGGACGGAGAAAAGTTATTTAACAGTTTTTTGGGGGGGGTGTTATGAATTGGGAATTTTTCAATTATTAATTGAATTTGAATTCTCTCTCTCTCTCTCTCTCTCTCTCTCTCTCTCTCTCTCCCTCTCTCTTCCTCTCTCATAATTGAGCACTGTTTCCTTCCTGGCTGTAGATATAGCACATTTGGAAAGGCACATCTGTATCTGTACAACCTTACGGCCAAACCTGCATTATAAGTTGCCGTGGCAGCCAAGGTACCAGTATGTACGGCCCGTCACATGGTCTAGCACAGGTCATAGTGCACAAGGGGTCAAATGTCAGGACTGGGTAGACTAAACGCATCAACTTCCTGTCTTTCCCACTTGGCACTGGGGTTATTACCAGTCAGAGAATGAACATATGGCTTTAAGGAATTTGGTCTTGTCTCCATATGTTTCTACTGGAACTGTTTGAAGCAGAGATTTATATGCCTACAGTCTTCTCTGTTGTACTTGGATAGCATGTACGACACACACACCTCTCTCTCTAATCTCGTGAGCATGCAGTTCCACACACTGTGCTCTCAACTCAGGGGCCTCATCGGTACCTTAGCGTTCCGCAACTTAGCCTGCACAGCTATTCATCACCCAGGCCTCTCTTTGTGATTTAATAACACTGAGAGGAGCTCAGCACATGTTCGACACACACACACACACAGCACACACACATGTTCAACGCCACACATTAACAGCTCTGTATGTCATCACTATTTCCTGCTTACATGTGCCTCTGGGAATTAGTTGTGCACGTACCCTGAGTGTGGTTCATTAATGATAGTTTATGGCGTCCGATGGTAAAGTGAGATGTAAAACAGCTGCATTTGAATGTTGAGACTTTTTAACACGATAGGGACTAAATGATGCTTTGGCCTGCATCTAATCACTTAAAGAGTAATCATGTGACTGAAAATACACAATAAAATGCTTTTGTGAGTCAACGAAAAGTGTACAACTAGGCTTATTCATACAGCAGTAAGATCTTAATTTGAGCCATTTTCTCACAGGAAAAATTCTTGCAACAACAGGAAATTTGAATTCTTGCGTGGATTATAGTTAATGGAAATTTTTGAAGGGCAAATCAAGACAGACATTTTTATGTAGAAATTGCAAACTTTAGAAGAATTTTAAACCTCAAATACACTACAAGTTTGCATTTCCTGTTGTGCAACAACAGGGTGATCAAATTAAGATCCTACATCGGTATTATGTCTCCGATTGATGACATCATGATGAGACCCCAATCGCTCCTGGCACAGAAAGAGAAGGAGGGGTTAATATGAATGTATAAAACCCTCGTAATTATACCTCACAGTGAACCACATAACAGCTCTGGGATTTTCAGAGCATTACGACAGAGGCGGAAAATAGTCCACTTAATTCATTTTGCAGCCATTTTGTTTGGTTTATCGGTTTCATTAATCAACTGAAACTATTCAGGTGGTTTCCTGACTAGACTTTAATGCTTTGAGCATTTACCTCAAAGACTCTTTGGGCATGTTGGGATCCTGTTAGTTCTATTAATAAAAGTTGCCCCTGCATACCATTTCTGCAAATGAACCGTGAAAAAGTAATATTCAAAAAGGCTATTATTATTAGACTTTGCTTCATTTCTATCCTCACTAATGTAGAATAAAGTGGGTATGAGTCTTGTACTTGGCATCAAATGTTACATATAACTTATAAATCATGTAAATATTACGTTATTGTGATGTATTTGATGAGGAAGGTGTCTGTAGGTCAGACTGTGTCAGACTCAGAACCCAGATGATCCAGATATAAACTTGAAATGAGACAAAGCTTTTCCTCACCCCATCCCTACCCACTGGGCACAGACATCAATTCAACGTCTGTTCCACATTGGTTCAACGTCATTTCAACAATATTACTTGGAAACAACGTTGATTCAACCGGTGTTTTCCTGATCTCTCCATATCACACCACCCTTCCTCTGACGCACAATCTCTCTCTTCCTTTCTCTCCACGTTATCGCTGGCCATCTTACACTCCCGTTCTCTTTCCTTGTATACTATCACTTCTTTTTCTCTCCCCCCTCTATTCTCTTTTGTCTCCCCCTCTCCCTCTTTCCCTCTCTAAAGCAAACCAGCCCTAATCTCCATCGTCCACGCATGACTAATTAGAAAAATATGAGCTATGATCTGGAGGCCCCCGGTGTGTGTGTGTGTGTGTGTGTGTGTGTGCGTGCGTGCGTGTGTGTGTGTGTGTGTGTGTGTGTGTGTGTGTGTGTGTGTGTGTGTGTGTGTGTGTGTGTGTGTGTGTGTGTGTGTGTGTGTGTGTGTGTGTGTGTGTGTTTCTCTCTCGACAGCTTGATAAGAGGATATTTCAAGGACAACCATAACACTCTTAGAAGAAAAGGTGCTATGTAGAATGTAGAAGGGTTATTTGGCTGTTCTCATAGGAGAACCCTTTGAAGAAACCTTTTGGTTCCAAGTAAAACCTTTCTAACACCCTACAGTAGTATTTACATCCCAACCACCATCATATTAATCTTCAAGGACTGGTTGGTCGAACCTAGATTCTAGTCCTGGGTTTTATAAAGGTTCTCAGTAGAATCCCCATTAACAAAGTGTTTTGTTTAGTCCATGACTTGGTTTAAACTGTGACTGTCAAACTAGTCCTTTATGTCAATGTGGTATTTCACACAATACACAGTAGGAGTTTTGCACTCTTTATATTTCCCTGGTTTCTTATCTGTTTTCTGAGTGTCAGTGATCCCTGAACAGTGAGCTGCACGGGTCTAAAGTTCACCGCTTCAAACTCCCCCATCATCGACTACGACACTACGGACCTTTCTGTTTTCCTTTTCACCAGGAAGGAATGCGAGGGCAGAAAGAAAAGAACGGGGAGACGTGTGTGACGCTGCGTGTTGATGCTGGGGAATGTGATGTACATGTTCTGAACCGCGAGAGGCCCATTTACCCCACGCCATCACTGCGCATAGCAACGTGACAAAACCTGGAGATAAATATGATATGTGTGTGTGTGTGTGTTTGTGTGTGTGTCTGTGTGTCTCTGTGTGTGTGTGTGTGTGTGTGTGTGTGTGTGTGTGTGTGTGTGTGTGTGTGTGTGTGTGTGTGTGTGTGTGTGTGTGTGTGTGTGTGTGTGTGTGTGTATGTGTGTGTGTATGGACTGTGTATGTGTGTGTGTATGGACTGTGTAACTCACAGACTGTTTGCTTTAGCATTTACACATTAGCGCTGACTAAGAACACCTTCTCTCCCCGTTGGGCTGCGCCAGACCAGGGCCGCACATGGTACTGCTTTGAGAGGAAAACACTGTGATTATTTCACTCCTTTTAGATGTCAGTGGAGCACAGAAGAAACGATTTACAGTCGGCTGAACACAAACAGCAGGCGTACAACTGTCTCTAAGGTGTAGTGGAGTCGGCTCCAAATGGGTCATTTGTAACAGATTCAACAGTGAGTATAAAGCTAGAACTAAGGCTAGAACTCGGTGATAAAACATGCCATTGGAACACAGGTTACGTCCCAAATGACACCCTATTCCCTATTTAGTGCATTACTTTTGACCAGAGCCTAAATGGCACCCCCAGGGCTGGTAAAACATAGTGTGCCATATAGGGAATAGGGTGCCGTTTGGGACGAGGGCATATTTAGGTCAGAAGAGTCATAGGAAAGGGTGGAACTTCATTAGAACGCCATAACTCATGGAGTTCTTCGGGTACAACTAAATCACGTCCATGTTTGAGTGATCTAAACTGTCCTGAGTACAGCCTAAATACAGTCATTTATACATTAGATAGTCCACAAGGTCACAAGGTGCCAAGAAACAAGCTGGTTCAGCACCTCTTGTGTCTCTGCTTATCCCAGTATATACAGGACGACACACACATGCACGCACACACAGGAAATGTACAAACATGAGTCCTGGAATGCCTCTTCAAATTCCCCGTTAGATATCTTTTCTCAACAGTTCGGAGATGCTTATCTAGATGCAGGTGTGTGTGTGCGCGTGTGGTTTACAGTGATCTCTCTTGGACAGATCCATGTGTAAACGGGAAGTGAAAACTTTCCCGAGAATGTTACTTCTGGGTAACCGAGATTATGTTCACAGAAACACAACAAGGATATAGCAGGAGGTATCATCACACGACAACTCCCTAGAGCTCTCTCTGTCTCACACAAACTACTCGTTCACCCCTCTATCTCACACACTGACTTCTGGTTAAACCTGGCTTTACAAAGGACTTTTAACCAGATGACTGCTTCTGGTTAAACCTGGCCTTACAAATTACTTTTAACCAGATGACTGCTTCTGGTTAAACCTGGCCTTACAAAGGACTTTGAACCAGAGGACTGCTTCTGGTTAATCCTGACATTACAAATTACTTTTAACCAGAGGACTGCTTTTGGTTAAACCTGGCCTTACAAAGGACTTTTAACCAGAGGACTGCTTCTGGTTAAACCTGGCCTTACAAAGGACTTTTAACCATTTGACTGCTTCTGGTTAAACCTGGCCTTACAAAGGACTTTGAACCAGATGACTGCTTCTGGTTAAACCTGGCCTTACAAAGGACTTTTAACCAGATGACTGCTTTTGGTTAAACCTAGCCTTACAAAGGACTTTTAACCAGAGGACTGCTTCTGGTTAAACCTGGCCTTACAAAGGACTTTTAACCAGATGACTGCTTCTGGTTAAACCTAGCCTTACAAAGGACTTTGAACCAGATGACTGCTTCTGGTTAAACCTGGCATTACAAATTACTTTTAACCAGATGACTGCTTCTGGTTAAACCTGGCCTTAGGAATGATGTTTAACCAGATGACTGCTTCTGGTTAAACCTGGCCTTACAAAGGACTTTGAACCAGAGGACTGCTTCTGGTTAAACCTGGCCTTAGGAATGATTAACCAGATGACTGCATCAGGCTAAACCTGGCTTTACAAATGACTTTTACCCAGATGATTACTGCTGACTAAACCTGGCCTTAGGAATGACGTTTAACCAGATGACTGCTGCTGGCTAAACCTGGCCTTAGAAATGTGTGTTCAGCAGCTAAGTAGTCTACCTCAGCTCTCTCCCTGTGTTGTGATGAGGATAGAGAACAAAGACAGAGGCACTTCCTCACATTGTGTGTGTGTGTGTGTGTGTGTGTGTGTGTGTGTGTGTGTGTGTGTGTGTGTGTGTGTGTGTGTGTGTGTGTGTGTGTGTGTGTGTGTGTGTGTGTGTGTGTGTGTGTGTGTGTGTTTTCTTCTAATCTATGTCTCCAGAGCCAGGACCCTCGGCCCAGGGCCTGTCTATTTCTAGAGGTTCCTGTTTTCACTAGAACTGTCAAATCCTCCTTCTGCTCCGATCCATCAACAGCCAGTAACTATCAGAGGGGACATCTGTCAGTGACACACGCACACACACACACACACACAAAACATCCCAAAGATGGCATCTGTCTGTATCTCTGAAACCCCTCAACACAAACACACACACACAAATAAACACGCACACACAATCTGAAATATCATTTGAATCCTGTTCAGCGTATCTGCATTGTGTGAATTTGGAATACAGTTGAAGTCAGAAGTTTAAATACACTTAGGTTGGAGTCATTAAAACTTGTTTGTCAACCACTCCACACATTTCTTGTTAACAAACTATAGTTTTGGCAAGTCGGTTAGGACATCTACTTTGTGCATGACACAAGTCACTTGTCCAACAATTGTTTACAGACAGATTATTTCACTTATAATTCACTTTATCACAATTCCAGTGGGTCAGAAGTTTACATACACTAAGTTGGCTGTGCCTTTAAACAGCTTAGAAAATTCCCGAAAATGATGTCATGACTTTAGAAGCTTCTGATAGGCTAATTGACATCACTTGAGTCAATTGGAGGTGTACCTGTGGATGTATTTCAAGGCCTACCTTCAAACTCAGTGCCTCTTTGCTAGACATCATGGGAAAATCAAAAGAAATCAGCCAAGACCTCAGAAAAAAAATTGTGGACCTCCACAAGTCTGCTTCATCCTTGGGAGCAATTTCCAAACGCCTGAAGGTACCACGTTCATCTGTACAAACAATAGTACGCATGTATAAACACCATGGGATCACGCAGCTGTCATACCGCTCAGGAAGGAGACGCGTTCTGTCTCCTAGAAATGAACGTACTTTGGTGCGAAAAGTGCAAATCAATCCCAGAACAACAGCAAAGGACCTTGTGAAGATGCTGGAGGAAACGGGTACAAAAGTATCTATATCCACAGTAAAATGAGTCCTAAATCGACATAACCTGAAAGGCCGCTCAGCAATGAAAAAGCCACTGCTCCAAAACTACGGTTTGCCAGACTACGGTTTGCAACTGCACATGGGGACAAAGATCCTACTTTTTGGAGAAATGTCCTCTGGTCTGATGAAAAAAAAATAGAAGTGTTTGGCCATAATGACCATTGTTAGACGGCGTCATGAGGAAGAAAAATGATGTGCATATATTGAAGCAACATCTCAAGACATCAGTCAGGAAGTTAAAGCTTGGTCGCAAATGGGTCTTCCAAATGGACAATGACCCCAAGCACACTTCCAAAGTTGTGGAAAAACGGCTTAAGGACAACAAAGTCAAGGTATTGGAGTGGCCATCGCAAAGCCCTGACCTCATTCCTATAGAAAATTTGTGGTAAGAACTGAAAAGGTTTGTGCGAGCAAGGAGGCCTACAAACCTGACTCAATTACACCAGCTCTGTCAGGAGGAATGGGCCAAAATTCACCCAACTTATTGTGGGAAGCTTGTGGAAGGCTACCCAAAACATTTGACCCAAGTTAAACAATTTAAAGGCAATGCTACTAAATAAAAATTGAGTGTATGTAAACTTCTGACCCACTGGGAATGTGATGAAAGGAATAAAAGCTGAAATAAATCATTCTCTCTACTATTATTCTGACATTTCACGTTCTTAAAAAACAGTGGTGATCCTAATTTACCTAAAACAGGGAATATTACTAGGATTAAATGTCAGGAATTGTGAAATACTGAGTTTAAATGTATCTGGCTAAGGTGTATGTAAACTTTCGACTTCAACTGTATTTCCGTCTCTTAAAATGCAGTTAGCTGCTTTATCAGTTACTTCCTCCTTTTGGGTAGGCTGATGAGGCGTGTGTGTGTGTGTGTGTGTGTGTGTGTGTGTGTGTGTGTGTGTGTGTGTGTGTGTGTGTGTGTGTGTGTGTGTGTGTGTGTGTGTGTGTGTGTGTGTGTGTGTGTGTGTGTGTGTGTGTGTGTGTGTGTGTGTGTGTGTGTGTGTGTGTGCAACTCAATGGAACCAGCTTTATGGAGCCAGGTCACCCATGATACAAGTCAGTATTCAATGTCCATCCATGTCTGAGGACGCCGGCAACAGAGAGTGCTATTAGCTTCAAGTAGGTTTGTGTTTTGGCAGGGCATTGTGGGCTGGGATGGCAGATGGGCATAAGGATCTGCCTCTTGTGCCAAAGGTTTCTTGTTCAAATCTAGCAATAAAAAAATATTTTATTTGTTAAAAAAATGTAAGCCTATCCCAAACCTGAACCCTTAACTTGACCATTCAGAGTTAAACACCTCTAAAAGTCTAAGCCATTAGGGGTGGGGTACTAAGCTAACAAATGGAATTGTTTTAAGATGGTGTAACCATGGATCATTTAGCTATTTGATTTTAAATTTCAGGACCCCTTTAGATAAATAAAAAAATGAATCTTACAATTATTTGATAAAAGAATGAATTTGGTCTTTTCTACTATCGGTAGTAATAGAGGTTAGAGTTCTCTCAGTATTACCTCAGGATGTTCTCTTCTCAGTCGAGGTTAGAGTTCTCTCAGTATTACCTCAGGGTGTTCTCTTCTCAGTCGAGGTTAGAGTTCTCTCAGTATTACCTCAGGATGTTCTCTTCCCAGTAGAGGTTAGAGTTCGCTCAGTAATACCTCAGGGTGTACTCTTCCCAGTAGAGGTTAGAGTTCTCTCAGTATTACCTCAGGGTGTTCTCTTCCCAGTAGAGGTTAGAGTTCTCTCAGTATTACCTCAGGGTGTACTCTTCCCAGTAGAGGTTAGAGTTCTCTCAGTATTACCTCAGGGTGTACTCTTCCCAGTAGAGGTTTGATGGAGATCATGAGTCACTTATGACTGGCCATTTAGCAGCCCCAGCTATGGTAAACCAACCACACTTGGTTTAAACAGAGGATTTTCCTCGTCATCTCTTTCCCCCTCATTAAACTGGAACGTTACATGAACTCTCTTCCCACATGGAGTGTGATGGGGATGGAAAGCATTTGTCTCTTTCTGCTTTCTCAGGGGACCCACCAACGCCATGCTGGATGTGCGTTACCACGGCAATAACACAGTGTTGTCCGGAGCCAATGACGGAGCTGATGACATGATTTAGTGGATGCTTGGGAGGGCTGAGGTGGTTGGAGAATGTTTTGAGGTCGAGAGAGAGGGGGTATAAAGAGAGAGAGAGAGAGAGAGAGAGAGAGAGAGAGAGAGAGAGAGAGAGAGAGAGAGAGAGAGAGAGAGAGAGAGAGAGAGAGAGAGAGAGAGAGAGAGAGAGAGAGAGAGAGAGAGAGAGAGAGAGAGAGAGAGAGAGAGAGAGAGAGAGAGAGAGAGAGAGAGAGAGAGAGAGAGAGAGAGAGAGAGAGAGAGAGAGAGAGAGAGAGAGAGAGAGAGAGAGAGAGAGAGAGAGAGAAAAAATGTGGGTGGAAACTGAGCTGCACATCCTAACCTCCTGCCAAATGTATGACCATATTAGAGACACATTTCCCCCATATTACACAGGCCCACAAAGAATTTGAAAACAAATCCAATTTTGATAAACTCCCATATCTATTGGGTGAAACACCATAGTGTGCCATCACAGCAGCAAGATGTGTGACCTTTTGGCACAAGAAAAGGGCAACCAGTGAAGAACAAACACCATTGTAAATACAACCCATATTTATGTTAATTTATCATTCCCTTTGCACTTCAACTATTTGCACATTGTTACAACACTGTACATATTAATAATATGACATTTGAAATGTCTCTATTGTTTTGAAACTTTTATGAGTTTAATGTTTATTATACATTTTTATTGATTGTTTATTTCACTTTCGTTTATTATCTACTTCACTTGCTTTGCCAATGTTAACATAGGTTTCCCATGCCAATAAAGCCTTTGAATTGAGAGAGAGAGAGAGGGAGAGAGAGATAGAGAGCAAGAGAGCACTACAAAACTTGACGTGTGTTGTGCATGCATGCATGTAGAAATTAGTAGGTTAATGAACAATTCCCTCCTACAAAAGCCTATTAAAGTCTGGAAAATATCTGCGAGATTTGAACGTCAACACTCCCCGACGTGGAATGGTGTAGTCATCATAGAGCGACCCTGTCATATTTGCAATATGCCAATTGTCATGGACCTGTTAGAAACATTCCCTGCTATTTCCTGCATATAAATTACACTATATGACAGAATCAATCCACAATAAGACAAAATGTGGTACTTCATGTCAGCATACAATATATATGTCTAAGTAGGTTTGGAGGCGCAAGGATTGGATAGCCAGTTCGGTGTTGCTTTATTATTGAATGGGGTAAAAGTGTTTGTTGATCTTTGGAAAGGCCGGTCTCGTGACTTCTGATCATAAAAGTGTCGTTGCGGTTCTAACCTGTGCGTGGTGTACGTGCACTGCTCGCCCGAACCCCAGGGATGTGTTTGTAGGGGTTGGCCAAAGTAGGCTTCCGTATTAGCATACCGCAACGGTTTCTTTTGAATTATTCAACGTTGCTGTCCACAATGGCGCGTCACGCAATTGTTCCGGCTATGCCATGAATGTATTCTCTAATGATGTGCTAAAGGACGCCTACTGAATTACAGCTTCTCTTCTGAGCGTCAGTGCAGTTGGGCTGCTGCAAAGCAGAGCGGGAGAGGTACTAAGCACTCTCGCTTTCGAAGCACAGAAAACAGTCAATACCAACGTTATAAGCAAGCAATGTAACCAAATGTATTCGATTAAAAATAAACTTAAAGATGGAAGTAAAGTATAGGTTACCAGCACTTGCAAGAGAAAATAGGTATATACGAATGTAAAAATGTGTACTTTGTAATATTGACCTCGTTCACACCTGCTGGACTGCATTCGATGTATGCCACATTTTACGCACAACATGCATGTGAGAAAAATATATACAAAGTCCTTACGTGTAAAATCTCACAATATTTCGAGTTTTTTTTATACAGTGTTTATACCACAGCTGCGGTACGGTATGTAGCGCAGTAGAGTGGGTCCTCTGTGCTCCCCTCGATAATCATCAGGTGGGCAGGCAGGGTAGCCTAGACCGGAGCGGAGAGGTGGAGCCACGTTTGTCCATTCCTAAAATCTTATTCACACACTAGTTCATTCACATTCGCGCTTGTGTCCCCATAGGAAGTTTCAGTAGGGAAGTCATTTCATAAGCTCGAGGAGGAATTGTAGTGCGTCCTGTTCAGCCAAACGACAATATAACCATGGAATTACTGTATTATGCACTATTCAGTGACCTTTTGGAGCTAATTGTGTTTAGAATTTGAGTCTATAGACACTGTTTCGTGCGGAGGTTTTGGGTTGAACTACGCTGGAAAGCAGAAAATATGCGAGCTTCGCCCTAACATTGGAATAAACCTGAGCGGACTCGCCAGCCTGGGCGCAGCGGGAGTATTTGGTTTTATCCCGAGGAAGTCTCCGTGTAGAGAAATAAACATGATTTTAACTCGTAAGTCAATGAATTTGTTTACTCGAATGTTTTACTATTCAGAATGTTTAAATAAATAGGGATTTCCATGCTTTTGCGCAGAGAAAACCTACTTGGAATAGAATGTTTTCGATTGTGATTTTATCTGTTCTCACTTTTCCATGATTTGAATTAAGCTTCTATTTAACCATTTTAGAAGGGATTATTCTTTTTTCTCCTTTTGCAAAGAAAAGTTGTTTGACATTATTCTCACCGGCTCTGTAAGGAACTCCCCTGTGCTGAAATGAGGTTTGCGCATAGCTGCAGGCTGTCAGATAAGCAATCTATTCCAGTCTCCACTGCTCCTACGCCGACTTCCAAGATAAACGCGCACAGTTTATTCGACCATGGCCTGCGTTCTATTCGTTGGTTTAGACTAGGCCATTGAGCCATAGTCTTTTGGCCTATATATGTCTGTTCAGACGTTTCAATAGCCTGCTATACGCACACACAGGCAACAACGTTTGATTATTCACACTGTTGAATTATACATGTATCTGTGCATAAATTGTGTTGTTTGTTAAATTCGTTGCCGCCTTGGTCTTATAGTGCTTCCAATTTGTTTGCCATGACTACCAAGCTCAAATTCCCTTTGCTTGTCTGCTGACATTTTTCTAGAGGCGCTTGGGAGAAGAATAACTTCTGTGTGATATAAAAAGCGAGCTTGGCGGTAGCGTATTTCGGCTGTGAATGTTTTTTATCTGATTCCTACTGGTCATACTGTATTTCGCGCGTGACTGCTTATCTGTTATACACAAGGGATAGCATGCAGCCCCCTGTGGTCAAATAGTGGCGGACGATTCAAATAAACCCCACTACCGGTCACTCTAGTGAGCACACAGTCACCGTGGTGTCATGGGGGTAGTGACATGCCAGTGCTTTGGCCATGGGGACATCCTATATGTTGGGTCACATAAAGGAACAAGCAGAAGGAAATGGGGAGGGGAGAGGCTGCCCAATACTGCACCCCAAGCACACACAGACCAGCCTCTCAATCTACCCCTCAATTCATAAAAGAAACGATGATATAGTAGAAATTAGTAACAAACAGCCCAAAAAGGGCAACTCTCCCACCCTCTCTCTTTCCCTCCCCTTTCTATCTCTATCAATCTGTAATTGGCATCTAGTCAAGTGGGGGGGTTGTGTTTTTAAAGGGAAGAATATGAAACAGGCTTAAATCAAACTATTTCTAAGGGCAGGAAGTATGGCAGAGTCTTTCTGAACGATTCATTCATTTTATATGGTAAAGTTGCTATCAATTCTATGAAGGAACATAGATATGTCCATGTGTTCCTCTTCAGCCCGTCCTATTTCTGTTCCGACCTTGGTGTGCTTTGTTATTGACGTTCTCATCACAAACTGTTCTGGGATCTGTTTAATGGGTGGCTATGAGTGGGTGACGGGAACACAGGGTGCTATAATATCTGACCATGGGTCAGTTCTAAAGCATATCAGATGGGTTGTATGGGTTGTCTGGGTCCTGTCACCTGATCCTGGACCAGGGCCCTGAGCAAACATAAATCTGTCATCAGAGGTAGAGAGAGACCTCAGAGACCAGGCATTGTGATGATCCATCTGGCCCAGCTGTGTGTGTGTGTGTGTGTGTGTGTGTGTGTGTGTGTGTGTGTGTGTGTGTGTGTGTGTGTGTGTGTGTGTGTGTGTGTGTGTGTGTGTGTGTGTGTGTGTGTGTGTGTGTGTGTGTGTGTGTGTGTGTGTGTGTGTGTGTATGTGTGCGTGTCTGGTGTTGGATGACCGGAAAGAATCATGGGGCACCTCCATTAGTTGTGTGTGTGTGTGTGTCTGAGTTGGTGTGTGTCGTGTGGTATCCTATGGAGCCAGCCAGATGGTGGTACTCTCACTTACCTACCAGCCAGGCCTTCTCCCAGATCACCAGATGTCTTCACGCAGGAATGTCAAAACTTGATATTCACAAAGATTCACCACTTCTCCTCTGACCATAGTTTTTGCTGTAGTATAGTTGTATTAAGATCTGTTGAAATTCGCTATGAATCTGTAGTTCGCTGGCCAATTGCAACCTGTTTACATTCATCATGAACGTCTAACTCAGGCCAATAGCCTGTGAGTCAGAACTGAATCTGCTAGGACACGTCTAAACTGCCATTACAGATGATTCTGTCTGTAACATTACAGATGATTCTGTCTGTAACATTGCAGATGATTCTGTCTGTAACATTGCAGATGATTCTGTCTGTAACATTGCAGATGATTCTGTCTGTAACATTACAGATGATTCTGTCTGTAACATTACAGATGATTCTGTCTGTAACATTACAGATGATTCTGTCTGTAACATTACAGATGATTCTGTCTGTAACATTGCAGATGATTCTGTCTGTAACATGACAGATGATTCTGTCTGTAACATTACAGATGATTCTGTCTGTAACATTACAGATGATTCTGTCTGTAACATTACAGATGATTCTGTCTGTCTGTAACATTACAGATGATTCTGTCTGTCTGTAACATTACAGATGATTCTGTCTGTAACATTACAGATGATTCTGTCTGTAACATTACAGATGATTCTGTCTGTAACATTGCAGATGATTCTGTCTGTAACATTACAGATGATTCTGTCTGTAACATTACAGATGATTCTGTCTGTAACATTACAGATGATTCTGTCTGTAACATTACAGATGATGCTGTCTGTAACATTGCAGATGATTCTGTCTGTAACATTGCAGCTGATTCTGTCTGTAACATTACAGATGATTCTGTCTGTAACATTACAGATGATTCTGTCTGTAACATTACAGATGATGCTGTCTGTAACATTGCAGATGATTCTGTCTGTAACATTACAGATGATTCTGTCTGTAACATTACAGATGATTCTGTCTGTAACATTACAGATGATTCTGTCTGTAACATTACAGATGATTCTGTCTGTAACATTACAGATGATTCTGTCTGTAACATTACAGATGATTCTGTCTGTAACATTGCAGCTGATTCTGTCTGTAACATTACAGATGATTCTGTCTGTAACATTACAGATGATGCTGTCTGTAACATTGCAGATGATTCTGTCTGTAACATTACAGATGATTCTGTCTGTAACATTACAGATGATTCTGTCTGTAACATTACAGATGATTCTGTCTGTAACATTGCAGATGATTCTGTCTGTCTGTAACATTGCAGATGATTCTGTCTGTAACATTACAGATGATGCTGTCTGTAACGTTACAGATGATTCTGTCTGTAACATTGCAGATGATTCTGTCTGTAACATTACAGATGATTCTGTCTGTAACATTACAGATGATTCTGTCTGTAACATTGCAGATGATTCTGTCTGTAACATTGCAGATGATTCTGTCTGTAACATTACAGATGATTCTGTCTGTAACATTGCAGATGATTCTGTCTGTAACATTACAGATGATTCTGTCTGTAACATTACAGATGATTCTGTCTGTAACATTGCAGATGATTCTGTCTGTCTGTAACATTGCAGATGATTCTGTCTGTAACATTACAGATGATGCTGTCTGTAACATTGCAGATGATTCTGTCTGTAACATTACAGATGATTCTGTCTGTAACATTACAGATGATTCTGTCTGTAACATTGCAGATGATTCTGTCTGTAACATTGCAGATGATTCTGTCTGTAACATTACAGATGATTCTGTCTGTAACATTGCAGATGATTCTGTCTGTAACATTACAGATGATTCTGTCTGTAACATTACAGATGATTCTGTCTGTAACATTGCAGCTGATTCTGTCTGTCTGTAACATTACAGATGATTCTGTCTGTAACATTGCAGCTGATTCTGTCTGTAACATTGCAGCTGATTCTGTCTGTCTGTAACATTACAGATGATTCTGTCTGTAACATTACAGATGATTCTGTCTGTAACATTACAGAGGATTCTGTCTGTAACATTGCAGATGATTCTGTCTGTAACATTACAGATGATTCTGTCTGTAACATTGCAGCTGATTCTGTCTGTCTGTAACATTACAGATGATTCTGTCTGTAACATTACAGATGATTCTGTCTGTAACATTACAGATGATTCTGTCTGTAACATTGCAGATGATTCTGTCTGTAACATTACAGATGATTCTGTCTGTAACATTGCAGATGATTCTGTCTGTAACATTACAGATGATTCTGTCTGTAACATTGCAGATGATTCTGTCTGTAACATTGCAGATGATTCTGTCTGTAACATTACAGATGATTCTGTCTGTAACATTACAGATGATTCTGTCTGAAACATGACAGATGATTCTGTCTGTAACATTACAGATGATTATGTCTGTAACATTACAGATGATTCTGTCTGTAACATTACAGATGATTATGTCTGAAACATGACAGATGATTCTGTCTGTAACATTACAGATGATTCTGTCTGTAACATTACAGATGATTCTGTCTGTAACATTACAGATGATTCTGTCTGTAACATTACAGATGATTCTGTCTGTAACATTACAGAGGATTCTGTCTGTAACATTGCAGATGATTCTGTCTGTAACATTACAGATGATTCTGTCTGTAACATTGCAGCTGATTCTGTCTGTCTGTAACATTACAGATGATTCTGTCTGTAACATTACAGATGATTCTGTCTGTAACATTACAGATGATTCTGTCTGTAACATTGCAGATGATTCTGTCTGTAACATTACAGATGATTCTGTCTGTAACATTGCAGATGATTCTGTCTGTAACATTACAGATGATTCTGTCTGTAACATTGCAGATGATTCTGTCTGTAACATTGCAGATGATTCTGTCTGTAACATTACAGATGATTCTGTCTGTAACATGACAGATGATTCTGTCTGTAACATTACAGATGATTATGTCTGTAACATTACAGATGATTCTGTCTGTAACATTACAGATGATTATGTCTGAAACATGACAGATGATTCTGTCTGTAACATTACAGATGATTCTGTCTGTAACATTACAGATGATTCTGTCTGTAACATTACAGATGATTCTGTCTGTAACATTACAGATGATTCTGTCTGTAACATTACAGATGATTATGTCTGAAACATGACAGATGATTCTGTCTGTAACATTACAGATGATTCTGTCTGTAACATTACAGATGATTATGTCTGTAACATTACAGATGATTCTGTCTGTAACATTACAGATGATTATGTCTGTAACATTACAGATGATTCTGTCTGTAACATTACAGATGATTATGTCTGAAACATGACAGATGATTCTGTCTGTAACATTACAGATGATTCTGTCTGTAACATTACAGAGGATTCTGTCTGTAACATTGCAGATGATTCTGTCTGTAACATTACAGATGATTCTGTCTGTAACATTGCAGCTGATTCTGTCTGTCTGTAACATTACAGATGATTCTGTCTGTAACATTACAGATGATTATGTCTGAAACATGACAGATGATTCTGTCTGTAACATTACAGATGATTCTGTCTGTAACATTACAGATGATTATGTCTGTAACATTACAGATGATTCTGTCTGTAACATTACAGATGATTCTGTCTGTAACATTACAGATGATTCTGTCTGTAACATTACAGATGATTCTGTCTGTAACATTACAGATGATTCTGTCTGTAACATTACAGATGATTCTGTCTGTAACATTGCAGATGATTATGTCTGTAACATTGCAGATGATTATGTCTGTAACATTACAGATGATTCTGTCTGTAACATTGCAGAAGGCCCAGATGCTTTAAGGTCGTGTTGAATGCACGTCACTAGCATCAGTTGCAGTTGTTCTCTCACTGCCTGTCTCTATGAATACTAATAATGACTATATATTATATACACTGAGTGTACAAAACATTTGGAACACCTTCCTAATATTGAGTTGCTCCCCCCCTTTGCCCTTAGAAAAGTCTCAATTTGTCAGGACATGGACTCTACAAGGTGTCGAAAGCGTTCCACAGGGATGCTGGCCATGTTGACTCCAATGCTTCCCACAGTTGTGTCAAGTTGGCTGGATGTCCTTTGGGTGGTGGATCATTCTTGATTCACACAGGAAACTGTTGAGAGTGAAAAACCCAGCAGTGCTGCAGTTCTTGACACACTCAAACTGGTGCACCTGGCACCTACCCCGTTCAGGCACTTCAATATTTTGTCTTGCCTATTCACCCTCTGAATGGCACACGTACACAATCCATGTCTCAATTATCTCACTGGCTTAGAAATCCTTATTTAACTTGTCTCCTCCCCTTCGTCTACACTGATTGAAGTGGATTTAACAAGTGACATCAATAAGGGATCATAGCTTTTCACCTGGATTCACCTGGTCAGTCCATGTTCATGGAAAGAGCAGGTGTTCCTAGTGTTTTGTACACTTAGTGTAGTGCTCTGTTATAGGGCGCAAAGAGTGCAGTGAATACAGTACAAGGAAGTGTCATACTTCACTTGAACCCTCCGTCATAAGCTCTACATAACCCTGTCATAACAACGTCATCACGTCTCACTCTTTATGATGTCATTGTTATGTCATTGTTATGTCAATGTTATGACAGTGTTATGTAGCCCGTTTGACATTGGGTGACTGCTGCTTCAGTTTATCACTGAATTACAAAGTAGTTGAATCACTACCAAGGCCTTGATTATATCACCTGTCCCGACCTGCTACTGTGCAGATCCTTGTGAAAGACCCTGTTGACGCCTTGCTTTGATAAGACGTCTCTAATGGATCACCTGGTGATTTGATTAAGATTCACAGTTGGCGGCCCCACTTAATCACTGATAATCACTGTTATCAGGCCACGGGGATCGACAGTAGCGTCTGCCGTCAACTAGTCCTCTTAACTGCCAGTTTAAATAGCAACCCCCCAATAACAATTGTATGCAGTGTCTTGACTCTTGACACCGCCCCTTTAAATTGTTTACGTTGGTGATGAAGTTGTCCTTTGAAATTCATTGGCTAGATTCTAGGTGCTAGTTGATAGCGAATCCCCCTATAAGATCCCAGCTTGCAGGCTCAACCAAGCGTAACTACCTCCTGCTCTGCTCTGCTGTGAAGAGGAAATATTGGCCACCGATTGTGAGAACTTCCTGCTGCAGGAAAGGGGGGAATAGGAGGGTGGCTAGCGGAGAGAGAGAGAGAGAGAGAGAGAGAGAGAGAGAGAGAGAGAGAGAGAGAGAGAATAGGGTAGGACGGAATAGGAGGGTGGCTAGCGGAGAGAGAGAGAGAGAGAGAGAATAGGGTAGGAGGGAGTTGGGAGGGGAAAGGGGAAGAAGGCATGGGGGGCTGGGTTATTTCAGTGGAGAGCTTGAACAGAGGGTCAGGCCCAGAAGAGTTTAACTTTGGCACAGTTCACTGTTCCCTGCACAGAAAAACAACCTTGAAGCAGCAGCATCTGTAATCTCTGTTAGTGTTGGGTCGTCTTGGAGCAGTCTGACTGTCATGCATTTCTCTCTCTCTCTCTGCCAGTCACAATGTAGGGCTCCATTTAGTGTTTGACCTCTCAGTCAACCTTTACACCAGTCATTGGTTTCTGTGCAACACACACACACATGATTTAGGCTATGGCATTATAACCTCAAGTTCCTGAGGAGGCAGCAGTTCGTTCTTTGTCTTGAGTCAGTTCCTCTGTTGATGCATGTAGACACAGTATTCTACCCAAAACCAAAGAGAACACACACACACATCTCCAGCAGGACGGGTGTGTTCTGTCCTCTGCCGTCCAGACACACCATCCACCCTGATTCTTTGCCAGGGAACTACATCACTTCCTCTTCCTGCTTGCCTCACAGGAAGTGAACCCAGAGGCGCGACGGTGACCGTGAGCTACCCTGCAACACGGCACGCCTCCTTTTGTTCCCGGCCAGATAACGTGTTCAACACAAACACCCGCTCCAAGTGATTGTGTCCGCCACCGCACGGCTAAATATAGGGATAAAGCTATACCAGGGATCATTAAAGGGAAAGGTTGAAAAGCAACAGTCCTTCAGGGCCTGTATTCATAAAGACTCTCAGAGTAGGAGTGCTGATCTAGGATCAGGTTCCCCCCGTCGATATAATCATATTCACTAGGATCCAAAACCGATCCCAGATCAGCACCTATTCTGAGGTGCTTAATGAATATTTATGAGTTTTGGCCCTGGGCTGATTAGAGTGGAAGGTTGAAAACCAACAGTACATCTGGGCTTTAAACATTTTACTTTTACATTACATTTTCACCCAGGTCTTTCTGTACATTTGTTAATTTTATATTATTATTTTCCATTACATTTGAGTCATTTAGCAGACGCCCTTATCCAGAGATACTTACAGGAGCAATTAGGGTTAAGTGCCTTGCTCAAGGGCATATCGGCATCATTTTCACCTCGTCGGCTAGGGGATTCAAACCATTCGGTTACTGTCCCAACATTCTTAACCGCTAGGCTGCCTGCCGCCCTTTAGCTGTGTAATTAACAAAGAGGTGCTGTACTGTACGAGGGACTTGACCTATGTTAGCTAATAGAGGGTCGCTGACTTGTTTGGAATGTTGGTTGGTTCCCCTTCTCCTGGAACCCTGCTCCCTCTTACCCACCACAGCCCCTCTGGCCTTACTCTGCCCCAATCACACACCCTCTCCCTCCCCAGCTGGACGGGTGGATATGTGATCCCCGGGCACCTGGCTGAATTTGGGCCGCGCCAAGGGCCACACAGGATGTCTGAGGGACGTCCGTCTGGCTGGAGAGAGGCACAGGCAGACGGACGGATTGAGGGATGGCTAGCTAGGGCAGAGAGGGAACCACCCACCAGCTCTCAAATGTCTGTAGCACTCTGTGGGTGTGTATGCATGCGTGCTTGGGAGTGTTGCCTGAGAGTGGGAGTATTCTCTTCTGTCTACAGGATGGGAGGGTTTTATTATCGTGATGGAAGTAGTGTATGTTTGGGAGGAAGACATCGTTTCTATTGTTGCTAGTCACAGTGATGTGTAGGACTAGGCCTAATAACTAGTTACGGTGAAGATTTTAAGGTGTGTGCGTGCGTGTCTGTCTGTGTGTCTGTGTCTGTGTGTGTGTCTGTGTGTGCGTGTGTGTGTGTCTGTCTCTCCCCGCATGCAAACACTGGAAAGGAGTGGAAAGGACAAAAGGAAAAGCAGGATTAGAAATAAATAAATATGTTGTAGTTTGTGTTGTTGAACGGAGGTCCAGTCAGTGACACAGAACCTGGTTTATTTTTGTTTATGCCAACAGGCGTTGTTGTTGTTGGGCTGCGGTTATGTCACAAAGGCCAGGTGATGTCACTGTGCAAAAGGTCAAGGGTGAGGAAAGAGGGATGGCAGGGTCGGAGGTTAACTGCAATGCATATTGGGGGTGTCATTTGCTTCTCCAAAAGCCTTCCGCACAGAAATGCTGTCCCCTACTCCTCCCCTCTCCCTATTGGAGGGCTGGTTAGGTGGAGGCGTCAGCAGCTTCCCTATTGGAGGGCTGGTTAGGTGGAGGCGTCAGCAGCTTCCCTATTGGAGGGCTGGTTAGGTGGAGGCGTCAGCAGCTTCCCTATTGGAGGGCTGGTTAGGTGGAGGCGTCAGCAGCTTCCCTATTGGAGGGCTGGTTAGGTGGAGGCGTCAGCAGCTTCCCTATTGGAGGGCTAGGTTAGGTGGAGGCGTCAGCAGCTTCCCTATTGGAGGGCTGGTTAGGTGGAGGCGTCAGCAGCTTCCCTATTGGAGGGCTGGTTAGGTGGAGGCGTCAGCAGCTTCCCTATTGGAGGGCTGGTTAGGTGGAGGCGTCAGCAGCTTCCCTATTGGAGGGCTGGTTAGGTGGAGGCGTCAGCAGCTTCCCAGCAGAAACAGTTTGGAAGTTATTATATATTATGACGGCATTTTGTGGCGTTTTTGTTCATTTTATCGGTGAGGGTTTTTTCAGTTGTTCAGGCACACGCCATTTTTTCTTGAGGCGAACCGAAGTTATTAGCCGAAGGCTGCGCCCCTTCGTCGGTGATTGGTCAACAGTAGGGATCTTTCACTAAAGTCGAGAGACGACTCGTTTTCATTGAGAAATACTGCACCAAACATAGCATGTTCCATGTAAAAGTGACTACGGCGTCTCAAAATGGACAGTACTAACACACACACACACACACACACAGGAAGCCCTAACCTTATGTTTGTCTCTGTATCCAAGAATGCTGCTGTAATTACTCTGAGTTGCCTATGTTCCTTCGAGGTTCACAACCTTCTATAAATACCAGGCCAAATTACAAGCTTCCCAGCTTCGGCCATGTTGGAATTCACTGGGAAAACTAGCCTCGTCTTCTGGAACCAAACAAGTTGTGAAACACAGTCATGAATGAGTTATTTGGTTATATGACACTCGGGTGGCGGTGCTGCTGTAGTCCCAGGGTGGTTGTAGAGGAGTTCCTGGCCTCTGGGAGGAGGGAGGGGGGGGTATTGGTCGTGTCACACCTTTTTACCGGCAGCCTGTCTAGTGTTCTAGTGTCTGCCGTCTAGGCTTCTTGTTGGTATGTAAATGCCTCGTAATACGGAGGGGCTATAGTGTCTCAGCTTGGTCTTAGTCAGCTGCGAGGGCCTCTCTCTCTGTCTCTCTCTGTCTCTCTCTGTCTGACCCACTCTCTTTTTCTCTCTCTCTTTTTGTTTATCTCTCTCTCTCTCTCTGTTTCTCTGTCTCTCTCCCTCTGTTTCTCTCTCTCTTTGTCTCACTTGAAGATCCCCCCATAACACTCCTACCACAGTGGCCCTTTCTGCTGTATAAGTTGCTTCTTTCTACTGTATCTCTTCCTATCTTTCTGTTGGTTTCTCCCTCCAGTCTAACTCTCCCCCCTGTGGAAGAAAATGGCCTGTTCCGTTCCAAAGTTAGAACACTAGATCCTGGTTGTAATCTGGGTCTAAATGAGGTGGAACCACCACCACTACTACTCGCATTCTACAGATGAAACCATCCGCTTTTCTCCAACGGCTGTAATTACTACCCCGATCCTGCTCCGAGACACAAACACATCCATTAACCTGTAAGAAGAGAAAGAAAGGAACATTAGTCTACAATTGTGATGACTGATTGGATAGATGGCCAGTACCACAGCAGCAGATGTTTTAGAAGGGGGGGGGGGCGGGGGCATTTTACTGAAGGTGTTTTTTAAAGGGCCGGTGCCACTGATTCTGTTGTGTGTGAGGAACACTGAGGGGTGTGGCTGCTGGAGCCAACATGGTGGAGGGTGGGGCACGGTGACCATTTGGCACGTGGTATCTAAAGGGGCTTATCACTGTTAATGGGGGAGTCTGCCTCCTCCAGACACACTATGGCTCCCACCCCGACAGCCGTCGACGCCACTTAGCGGCTCCCGAGCAAATGTAACACCACAAGTCCAAAAACACTAAAGGGTTACGAGACAGGTCTTCTCAAGGGAACGTTGGTCGGGAAACGCTGCGACTACGCTAAAGTGACGCGGAAGAAACGTTTCAGCGCGACACGTACTGGGGGCTTGGGTCGCAGTGGTAACACGTACACACACACACTGCGCGTCAGCGGCTGACACAGTTGGTGTGAACTACGGCTTTGAGGGCTTGGGGAGCATGTGAGAGGGTAGTGACCGGGACTAAGAGGGTCAAGAGGTCTGTGTCAGACTGAACTGTGTGGAAAGACTTTAGGTCCCATTTTGACCACTGAACACTTACAGCCAATCATGCTTCTACTCCAGGTGGTGTTATATAGCAGAGGATACATTTTGAGCTGTTAGGAGCTAGTAACACATACATCTCTCTGCACCCGCGATAACATCTGCTGAACTGTGTACGCAACCAGTAACCTGATTTGATTTATAGGACTGAAGTGATGGTTTTGAGTGTGTTTCTGTAAGAAGTGATTTTGAGCCAATAAAGGGGGTTTGAAATTCTAAAGTTAGTCTTTCTGTTCCCTCCCTTGCAGAGATCGAGGCCAAGGAGGCGTGCACCTGGCTCCGGGCTGCCGGTTTCCCACAGTACGCCCAGCTGTACGAAGGTAAGGACCCCTGAGAACCCCTGCGACAGCCGTCCACAGCTGTGCCTGATCTGTCCCTGACAAGCGAATGACCGAGGCAAATCGGAAAAGCTAACGTCATCGCTGGCCCGAGCTTTATGATTTTTTGCCAATGTCCCTTTTCCCACAGACCGTGTGAAAATGTCACAGTAACAGTGAAATCTTGGTGGTGGTAGATTTTCTTGGTCACGTGAACTTGAGGATAGTTGTTTTCTCACCAAACACCAGTCCAAATTAACATTACACAGTTCATATCTTGCCATCTGATGAAGTCATGGTTGATTTTAGAGAAGGAGAGAGAGAGAGAGAGAGAACCCACCCTTCATTCTCTTCCAGTCTGTCGGCTCTTCCGTTTACAGACTAACTCTATGTGACAGACTGTCGTGACCTAAAATGTTGAACCTCAAATGTTAATTTGAGCAAATTTACTCGCTATGCTAATTTTAATGGACAAACACAAGACAGGCTGTGCTGTTGACGTCCTCTCCAAGAGGGTATTTTTATTGAACTAATGCTGAAATCCAGAACATTCTATAGACTGTAGAGCAATCCAATGACACGCAAGACTCCTCTTTTCCTGTCCTCTTTCCTTCGATCTCCAAGGTACTCCAATCCTTTTATGATTTGAAGTGCTAATTCACCCCTCCAAGCCAAGTCGCCTTGCCTATGCAGAAACACACACACCACACACACACATTCCTGAGGTGCCAGCGGTGTGTTTTTGTTTTGCCTCAGTGAACCTCAATGTTGCAGACACACAAGTGAAACAATTACCAAAACCCTAAAGCCAAAAGGTATTCTCATACGTAACCTAAAAACGTGCCTGCATAGCCCATACCCTTTAATGTAATCCGAGGGGCCTTAAAGCCTGATAAAACGAGCCTTGTCAACAGTTCATTAGTCGTTACCATTGAACCGTGCTGGGTGTTCTGTCTACCAAGACACTGGGACGTTCGCCATGTTTCTGGAGAGGTGATTAAGGTTGTGTGTGACAGCCGACACACACACACACACACACACACACACACACATACACAGAGAGAAGCACACACACACAGAGGCGCACACACACACACACACACACACACACACACACACACACACACACACACACACACACACACACACACAGAGAGAGAAGCACACACACACACAGAGAAGCACACACACACGCGCACACACACACACACACACACACACACATACACAGAGAGAAGCACACACACACAGAGGCGCACACACACACACACACACACACACACACACACACACACACACACACACACACACACACACACACACACACACACACATACACAGAGAGAAGCACACACACACAGAGGCGCACACACAGGATTACAAAGAGAGCGACACAAACACCAACACACACACCAAACCGTCCACCCGACAGCTTTGTGATGAGCTATGTTGACTCATACCAGGTCACTCTGATGAGTACAGAATTGGTGCTGACACACAACACATTCCCCCCAGTCTTTATCCCGCCACATTCTCTGTTCTATTATCTCTGGCTGGAAGGGACTCCTGCCCCACAGCAGATACGGCAGACAGATAGTACTGTCACAGTACAGCTTGTGAAAGGGGAATAGAAAAGTCTCTGTTCTATTATCTCTGGCTGGAAGGGACTCCTGCCCCACAGCAGATACGGCAGACAGATAGTACTGTCACAGTACAGCTTGTGAAAGGGGAATAGAAAAGTCTCTGTTCTATTATCTCTGGCTGGAAGGGACTCCTGCCCCACAGCAGATACGGCAGACAGATAGTACTGTCACAGTACAGCTTGTGAAAGGGGAATAGAAAAGCCGGCGTTTTCTTATCACCGTTGGCCCTTAGGCTGGCGTCCAAAAAAATGGCGCCCTACTTTTAACCAGGGCCCGTACGTTTCTGGTTAGAAGTAGTGCACTATAAATGGAATAGGGTGCCATTTGGGATGGGGACTAGGTAGTTAGGAGGCTAGGAGCTGTAGGATACCCCGACTAGGGTCATCACCTGAAACACCTGAAACCCCACCTCTTTAAGGAATACCTAGGATAGGATAAAGTAATCCTTCTAACCCCCCCCCTTAAAAGATTTAGATGCACTATTGTAAAGTGGCTGTTCCACTGGATATCATAAGGTGAATGCACCAATTTGTAAGTCGCTCTGGATAAGAGCGTCTGCTAAATGACTTAAATGTAAATGTAAATGTAATCATTGCATTCTTGTCTCCGTCCAATACATTCCTTTATAATTGATCTCTCTCTCTTTTTCTGTCACACACTTTTACTCACATCTTCATCAGCAGACATCAATGGGGGTTCAAGGCTCCGTCCCAAATGGCACCCTATTCCATTTATAGTGCACTACTTCTAACCAGAAACGTACGGGCCCTGGTTAAAAGTAGGGCACCATTTTTTAGAGTGAGTTTGAATACCAGATTTCCCCTTTAATAAAGTGAGTTTGAATCCCAGATTGCCCCTTTAATAGAGTGAGTTTGAACCCCAGATTGCCCCTTTAATAGAGTGAGTTTGAATCCCAGATTGCCCCTTTAATAGAGTGAGTTTGAACCCCAGATTTCCCCTTTAATATATTGAGTTTGAATCCCAGATTGCACCTTTAGTAGAGTGAGTTTGAATCCCAGATTTCCCCTTTAATAGAGTGAGTTTCAACCCCAGATTTCCCCTTTAATAGAGTGATATAGAGAAGAGAGAGTAAGATAATCAGAGGACTCCTTTAATGCGGGAGTACCTATTGTCATTCTACTGTCGTCCCCCGCCCACACTCACCCCCCTGCTGCCCAGGTCTGAATGGTACAGCTGTGTTTGTTTGGCCGGCTAAGACGCCACTTCCTCTTAGCTTTCATTGTGGTGTGTGTCGGATGTGTGTGGGTTGTGTGTGGGGGGAGGAAAGGAAGAGGGTGACATTTGTGAAGACAGTAACCCTAATCTGACAGAGAGTTACATTTTTGTAAATGTTAGTTTGCAATGGACTGTGTCTGCTTGCTGGTGCAATTAAAGACATTTAAAAAATATATTTCTCTCTCTTCCTCCCTCCCTCTTGCTCTCTCGCTATCTCTCTCTCACTCTCCCCCTCTCTCTCTCTCTCTCTCTCTCTCTCTCTCGGTTTCAGATGGCTTGTTCCCCATTGAGATTGTGTCTGTGACCAGGGACCATGATTTCCTGGACCGGGATGCCATCGAGGCTCTGTGCAGGTGAGACTTCTCCTTCTCCTCCACTTCTCTTTTTCTTCATCTCTCACTTCTCCAGAAGTCAACAACTGAACCTGTAGAGCATTATTGTAGGTCTCCTCACCTCTCTCTTCCCTCCTCTCCTCTCTTATCTCCTTACCTCTCTCTTCCTCCTCTCCTCTCTCTTCTCTCCTCACCTCTCTTCCCTCCTCTCCTCTCTCTTCCCTCCTCTCCTCTCTCTTCCTCCTCACCTCTCTCTTCCTCCTCTCCTCTCTCTTCTCTCCTCACCTCTCTCTTCCTCCTCACCTCTCTCTTCCCTCCTCACCTCTCTATGTCCTCCTCACCTCTCTATGTCCTCCTCACCTCTCTATGTCCTCCTCACCTCTCTATGTCCTCCTCAGCTCTCTCTTCCCTCCTCTCCTCTCTCTATGTCCTCCTCACCTCTCTATGTCCTCCTCACCTCTCTATGTCCTCCTCACCTCTCTATGTCCTCCTCACCTCTCTATGTCCTCCTCATCTCTCTATGTCCACCTCATCTCTCTCTATGTCCTCCTCACCTCTCTATGTCCTCCTCACCCGTCTATGTCCACCTCACCTCTCTCTATGTCCTCCTCACCTCTCTATGTCCTCCTCACCTCTCTATGTCCACCTCACCTCTCTCTATGTCCTCCTCACCTCTCTATGTCCTCCTCACCTCTCTATGTCCTCCTCACCTCTCTATGTCCTCCTCACCTCTCTATGTCCACCTCACCTCTCTCTATGTCCTCCTCACCTCTCTATGTCCTCCTCACCTCTCTATGTCCACCTCACCTCTCTCTATGTCCACCTCACCTCTCTCTATGTCCTCCTCACCTCTCTATGTCCTCCTCACCTCTCTATGTCCTCCTCACCTCTCTATGTCCACCTCACCTCTCTCTATGTCCTCCTCACCTCTCTATGTCCTCCTCACCTCTCTATGTCCACCTCACCTCTCTCTATGTCCACCTCACCTCTCTCTATGTCCACCTCACCTCTCTCTATGTCCTCCTCACCTCTCTATGTTCTCCTCACCTCTCTATGTCCTCCTCACCTCTCTATGTCCTCCTCACCTCTCTCTATGTCCTCCTCTCCTCTCTATGTTCTCCTCACCTCTCTATGTCCTCCTCACCTCTCTATGTCCTCCTCACCTCTCTCTATGTTCTCCTCACCTCTCTATGTCCTCCTCACCTCTCTATGTTCTCCTCACCTCTCTATGTCCACCTCACCTCTCTCTATGTCCTCCTCACCTCTCTCTATGTCCTCCTCACCTCTCTCTATGTCCACCTCACCTCTCTATGTCCTCCTCACCTCTCTATGTCCTCCTCACCTCTCTATGTCCTCCTCACCTCTCTATGTCCACCTCACCTCTCTCTATGTTCTCCTCACCTCTCTATGTTCTCCTCACCTCTCTATGTCCTCCTCACCTCTCTATGTCCTCCTCACCTCTCTCTATGTTCTCCTCACCTCTCTATGTCCTCCTCACCTCTCTATGTTCTCCTCACCTCTCTATGTCCACCTCACCTCTCTCTATGTCCTCCTCACCTCTCTCTATGTCCTCCTCACCTCTCTCTATGTCCACCTCACCTCTCTATGTCCTCCTCACCTCTCTATGTCCTCCTCACCTCTCTCTATGTTCTCCTCACCTCTCTATGTCCTCCTCACCTCTCTATGTTCTCCTCACCTCTCTATGTCCACCTCACCTCTCTCTATGTCCTCCTCACCTCTCTCTATGTCCTCCTCACCTCTCTCTATGTCCACCTCACCTCTCTATGTCCTCCTCACCTCTCTATGTCCTCCTCACCTCTCTCTATGTCCACCTCACCTCTCTATGTCCTCACCTCTCTATGTCCTCCTCACCTCTCTATGTCCTCCTCACCTCTCTATGTCCACCTCACCTCTCTCTATGTCCTCCTCACCTCTCTATGTCCTCCTCAACTCTCTATGTCCTCCTCACCTCCTCTCTTTCTCACCCTTCACCCACTTTTATGTTCCATTGTCTATTTATTTGTTCTTCTTCTCTAAATCTGTCTATCTGTTCATCTTCTCTGCAATAGGGGAAGGCATAGTGAAGATAGCGAAGAAAGTATATCTTCAAAGATGGCATGCTCTGCAGGTTGGGTTTGAGATGAAAGAGGAGCGCGATAAGCCTCTCTTTTCTCCCTCGGCCTCTTTCTCTCTATCTCTCTTCTGACTCCCACCTGCTTTCTCTCTCGCTATGCATCCATCGCTTGTGTCTTACTTTCACTCTGCCTCTCTCTGTCCTTCCCTCTCTGTCCTCTCTCTCTGTACTTCCCTCTCTCCCTCTTTCTCTTTCATTATGCTTCTATCTCTTCAGCTTATCCATACATCCTCCCTCTCTGTCCTCTCTCTCTGTCCTCCCTCTCTCACCTCCCTCTCTCCTCCCTCTCTCACCTCCCCTCTCTCTCTCTCTCTGTCCTCTCTCTCTCACCTCCCTCTCTCCTCCCTCTCTCACCTCCCCTCTCTCTCTCTCTCTGTCCTCTCTCTCTCACCTCCCTCTCTCCTCCCTCTCTCCTCCCTCTCTCACCTCCCCTCTCTCTCTCTCTCTGTCCTCTCTCTCCTTCCCTCACTCTCCCCCTCTCTCTCTCTCTGTCCTCTCTCTCTCTCTCTGTCCTCCCTCTCTCACCTCCCTCTCTCCTCCCTCTCTCACCTCCCCTCTCTCTCTCTCTCTGTCTCTAAGTGATGAGGTATGATACGTGCACCGTGGGGGCTGTGAATGTTTACTTCTCTCCAATTAGAGACGTTTTGTACCGTTGTCCTGTTCTCTCCATCTCTCTTGTCTTATCTCTCCACATTCCCTCCCTCGCTCCGTCTCCACGGTCACGCTATGTTCTTGTTGTCGTTTTTAAAGAAAATAAATCTAGAACATCCCCTCCTTTCGCCACACCTGGGTGGCTTCTAGGCCCAAGGGGTTGTAGGTAACATTTAAAGGGCTATCTATCATGTTATATAATGTCATGTCAGCGGTAAAGCTCCGATGGTGTCACTTTCAATAGCGGAGGTGCATAAAGATGGTGGCCCACATGCACTTACCACAAATTCTTTGTTTTCCTAAGTTTGCCCATTGTACATAGCTCTCCGTTATTTTTTGTTCATTTTTATTTTGTTGTTTCTTTTATTATAATACATTTTCGTTTTTTTATTTATTTATTATAGTTTTTATTTAATATAGTCACTGGCAGAGTATACATGAGCCCAATTTTACCTTCAAGACGCCTGCAGTTTGGAAAAACAGAAAAAGTTGGTCTGATTTGGTGCTGAAACAATGACTTGGTCGGTGAATTCTGCCATCTTTATGTTCGTCATTGGAGGAGGGGCTTATATACCACTCTATTGACTCCATTCCAGACATTATTATGAGCAGCCCTCCACTCACCAGCCTCCTCTGTTACTGAACAGTTGACTCCTGGGACCGGTGAAGTAACTTCAATGCATTTAAATACAGTTGTTCAACGTGCATCTATCAGATTTATCAGGAGTGGGTGGACTTTTCCTGTTGATCTAGGCTACGTCCCAAATGGCACCCTATTCCCTGTATAGTGCACTACTTTTGACCAGAGTTTGGGTCCTAGTCAAAAGCAGTGCACTAAATAGGGAATAGTGTATTGAAGCAAGGCTTCAGAAGTCATCTCCCCATTCGAGCCTCTCACCCCTTCCCCAATCCCTCTCTCTCCATCCCTCCCTCTGTCCTTCCCTTTCTCAACCCCTTCCTCAATCCCTCTCTCTCTCCATCCCTCCCTCTATCCTTCCCTTTCTCAACCCCTTCCTCAATCCCTCTCTCTCTCCATCCCTCCCTCTATCCTTCCCTTTCTCAACCCCTTCCTCAATCCCTCTCTCTCCATCCCTCCCTCTATCCTTCCCTTTCTCAACCCCTTCCTCAATCCCTCTCTCTCTCCATCCCTCCCTCTATCCTTCCCTTTCTCAACCCCTTCCTCAATCCCTCTCTCTCTCCATCCCTCCCTCTATCCTTCCCTTTCTCAACCCCTTCCTCAATCCCTCTCTCTCTCCATCCCCCCCTCTGTCCTTCCCTTTCTCAACCCCTTTCTCAATCCCTCTCTCTCTCCATCCCTCCCTCCCTCTATTTTTCCCTTTCTCAACCCCTTCCTCAATCCCCCTCTCTCTCCATCCCTCCCTCCCTCTATCCTTCCCTTTCTCAACCCCTTCCTCAATCCCTCTCTCTCTCCATCCCTCCCTCTGTCCTTCCCTTCTCAACCCCTTCCTCAATCCTCTCTCTCTCCATCCCTCCCTCCTCTATTTTTTCCCTTTCTCAACCCTTCCTCAATCCCTCTCTCTCCATCCCTCCCTCTGTCCTTCCCTTTCTCAACCCCTTCCTCAATCCCCTCTCTCTCCATCCCTCCCTCTGTCCTTCCCTTTCTCAACCCCTTCCTCAATCCCTCTCTCTCTCCCTCCCTCCCTCTGTCCTTCCCTTTCTCAACCCTTTCTCAATCCCTCTCTCTCTCCATCCCTCCCTCCCTCTATTTTTCCCTTTCTCAACCCCTTCCTCAATCCCTCTCTCTCCATCCCTCCCTCTGTCCTTCCCTTTCTCAACCCCTTCCTCAATCCCTCTCTCTCTCCCTCCCTCCCTCTGTCCTTCCCTTTCTCAACCCCTTCCTCAATCCCTCTCTCTCTCCATCCCTCCCTCTGTCCTTCCCTTTCTCAACCCCTTCCTCAATCCCTCTCTCTCTCCCTCCCTCCCTCTGTCCTTCCCTTTCTCAACCCCTTCCTCAATCCCTCTCTCTCTCCATCCCTCCCTCTGTCCTTCCCTTTCTCAACCCCTTCCTCAATCCCTCTCTCTCCATCCCTCCCTCTATCCTTCCCTTTCTCAACCCCTTCCTCAACCCCTTCCTCCCTCCATTGTCATATGATCTGCTTTCAGAGCTCTCCAGAGGGGAGAGCACACACACACACACACACACACACACACACACACACACACACACACACACACACACACACACACACACACACACACACACACACACACACACACACACACACACACACACACACACACCACACACTACTACTACCCCCCACCCCCTCGCCAGGTGTCCAGCGGGATAAGCTTCCCCCTCCCTCCTTCCCCCTTTGTCGTCTTGTTGTCGCCAATCTAGCTGATTTCTCTCTCTTTTCATTCCTTCTCTTCTTCCCGCCCTCCTCCGTACCCCCCCCCCCCCCCCCCCCCCTCCCCCCG